>NC_079454.1:12219677-12412177 GCF_903798145.1 Danio aesculapii
AGGACAAAGCAAATCAAAAACTTGATCGTCCCCACTGACTTTAACAGAGGAAAAAATGCTATAGACTTTCACACCAAGAATGGTTAAGTTACCTACTCCTCCATATACCAAATGATGTTCGCTCCAACCTTAAAACCGAAATGTTAAATTTTCACATGTATGCCGGACCAAATAACAACAAAAATCATGTATTTACCCAGTTTAGCAATGGAGAAAAGATAACTGGAAGTGGTCATCTCCAGGGGTACCTTTAAACAGATAAAGAGAAAAAAAAAACTATAAAAATGCGCACTTTTAGCTGCAGGATTAGTCTTTTATGTGAGTTCTTAAGGTGCATCACATTTGCAAATTTGGTGGGCAAATAAGGTCCATTTTACATGGTCAATTGTGCACTGATGTTCATCAGTGTGCTTAATTCTCATGCTCAGAAACTTGCAAAAGAGTCAAACTCTTGATCACAGATTTCTACTGAAATAACAGTCATAACGCAATAATTAATATAAATAGGTTAATGTCTGTAATATCTCAATTTGGTCAAATGTTCCAGGAGTGGAGTTCTGAAATTTCTGAACTGTGCTTAGACTCTAAATCAGTCATCTGTAATTACCTGTGGTTTCATGCCTGATACAGTCTAATACCAAATTCACACTGAAATAAGGCACAGAAACGCTTTTGAAAGAGACATTTGTGTCTTTAGACACTACCAGTGCTGTTCAGAGAAGTATAAATGCATTTACAGAAGAATTACAAATGTATAAATTGATTTTAAGACATATGGTGATGTAAAGACACCTTTGATACTGCTTAAGTGTGTGTATCTGTGCATTTTTACATCATGTAAATATTACAAAATACAGAGCTGTTGTTTTCTCACCTTTCTCAACAAGATTATCAAGGAGGATTAAAGCTCGCTCTGTCCAGAGCAACCTACAATGAACAAACAAACAAAAAATTAAATAAACCACAAATTAACATGAGCTGGCAGACATTTATCAGTTGAGTGATCACAGCATCACCTGAATTGAAAACTGGGCAAGGACAGTGTATGTTTAAGGGCTTTGTATTATTGTTTATTAGCATATATTACTATTATTATACTAAGCTAGCAGATGTTACAATTCTTATATGCATAATTTTTTAAGCTTATATTTAATTGTTGTATGACATATATAACCGATTAAACATTAATATTAGCATCTAACATTATCAGGGTTGTGGTTTCATCCCTGTATGTTACTATAACACTTGTAATGGACATTTGTAATTATGTTTATCTATCTGCCACTCCTGATTATTAATAGCATCCTGTACATATATTCATTTATTGTAAATCTGTTCATAGCTAATACAACCTGTATATAATGTTCATAGTACGCCTATCTGTAAATATTACCATAGTTTTTCTATAACTGCACTTTATAACTTATACCTGTATCCTGCACTTGCTGCTATTGCACTGCTGGTTAGACCTAAACTGCATTTCGTTGCCTTGTACTTGTACATGTGTAATGACAATAAAGTTGAATCTAATCTAATCTAATCTAATCTAATCTAATAAGATGTAGGGAAAATGCAATTTTCAGGGCCTTCAATATAGTACACACAAACAGTAATAATACCATTTACCTTTCAATAGTTAATAATCAAGTACCTTGAAATGGATCATGAATCCTCTTCTGATAAAAGATGATGTAGCAAGCTTCTGCTCTGCTCGTCCAGGATAACTTTCTCACAATATAATGCTCGGATTCCGTACTTCTTGGGAAAACTAGTAACTTCCTGAACAAAATGTAGCACATATATGTGTCCATATTAGTATTTAGTTGTTACAATATAGTTTCCTAGCGAAAGGACAGTGTTTTTAGACAACATAACATACCTTCACCAAGACTGGACGCGACTCCGGTTTGATGTCTCTGCTGGGTCCTAAAGATGAGAATTACTGCGAAATATCTCAAATACGTGTATCATTTCCTCCAAAACAACTGTAGAGATGAACACGGAGGTAGAGAAATCGTTTTTATCCGCATATAGATCGGCTATGAAGCGCGCACGCTTGTATCATCAATAATTAAGAGTCCAGGTGAAACAGATATTTAAAAAAAAAACACGACACGAGGAGGCAATTTGATTAAAAAATAACAATATTACTGCATTAGAGCTTACATAAACTTTATAACGCAAGAGCAACATCACATACGCATATTAATACAGCGGTTCTGTGTCAGATCTATCAGTTGACTGTTGAAATTTCAAAATTGTAACCCAACTGGTTGAGTTATTAAATAAATAACCCAATAAAAGGTTTAAAATAACCCAACAAAGCACCAAATATTTTTAACTCATCCATTGGGTTAAATAAATAACCCAACATTTTTTAGAGTGTACAATTAATATAAATAGTTTCTCCAGTAAATATTATAACAAATAAATAACAAGTCTAGTTTATCCAGATGCATCAGAAAAATGTAGCTACAAGCTATCAATGTTTGTGTATATTATACTATATACTATACTACGCCTGTCTTATCTGCCTCTGAGCTAACTTACCTGGATTGTCTCTATCAAATGTCTAATCTGCATCATTCTCATGGTCACTAAAACCCATCTCATCCTCACTTTCATCTGCAGGAAGAGCCAGTTCTGTCCTTATCTTGTTTTACTTACCATAGAACATGGTGGTGCTCGCTAATACACTGTTCCCTGTATTCATTTCTATTCAAAAGTAGTATTGCCGTTAAAACTAGATTTTACCCATAATGCAAATGTCATTAACATACAACTAATCAACATTATATTACTAGCTTTCATGTTGTTATTGTTACAACTTAAAAGTTCACAGTTGACCTTGCTAGCTAGCTAACCCATTGCAATGTTGCACGTTCCATTGTTGCACAGTGTTGCATTTGGCAACACATACATTTGATTGATTTACAAGAAGCTAATTTGATTAAAACATTTTTTTTTTGTTGTGAATATGTCATCATAACTTACTGGAGGTGATGTTTCAGATTTATTTTTGTAGATCTGACATAATTTTATCCTTTGTTTTTATTGACGTTTACATTTGCATTCAGCAACTACTCACAATAAATGCCAGTCTGTTAGAAATTGCGCTACAGAAAAACACTGCATGTCATGTGACTTAACCAAAGCACATCATTGGCTACTCTAAGGTCTTCTCTTTCCAACAACAACAAAAAAATTATGTTGGTCTTTAAGAAACAGTGGCAGGGAAATGAACATAAGTATCATGTTGCCATATGGTGACACTGTGCAGTGTAGGGTTAAGCATTTTTTAATAAAGGTGCTATCTATTCTATTAGGTTTTTTGAGTCTTTGTAAAATAATGTTTATAAGAAAGTATCTAGTACGTACGGAGAGGAAATAGTGTTTTCTACAGGTTGTTCGTCAAGCCCACTAACAAGTGTGAAGCATACTCAGAACTGCACAGTGTTTTCTTATAAACATGAAGGCTCTAAGCACACAGTCTAAAATTACATGTGCACTTAAAGGGCTCCCATTTTACCCCTTTTACAAGATGTAAGATACCTCTTTGGTGTCTCCAAAATGTGTTTGTAAAGTTTCAGCTCAAAATACTTTTATACAATTATTTATACAATGTGGAATTTGTCAATTTTGGGCTTAGTGCAAGGGGTAGTTGTTTTTGTAGCCTGTGCCTTTAGCTGCAAATAAGCTCTTCCCGCCCAGTGTTCTCATATGCGTGTTGGCTACAACAGCGTTACGTCAGATAAACTGCAGTCAGTGACAGACACAGACAAGGATGAAACAGAAATTCAGCTCATTAGTCAAAAATTCCACGTAAGTTTATTTGATGTATTTGTGGTGGAGTTAATCAAGTCTTTCTGAAAGGATGAGTCACACACAAATGTCAATTAAAAGTTGGCAGTACACACACATTTAACTTAGCTCTGTTTTGCTCTAGTGTATTATTGTACTGACACTATGCAGCTGTGGTAATTCCAGTTGTTATGAATTACATAGCAATTTTACTGTCTTTATTACAAACATGTTTTAAAGACATTTTAAACTTGTAAAACTCATTCTTGAGGTGCAGCTGATCACAGAGTTTGAACAGATCTTTTAATGCCAGTTTTTTCCAAATCCTGTTCTGTGGGCATGTTTACATGCGTTACTACAAAAACATGTTAATACAACATAAAAGATGTCAATCAAGTTGGTAGGCAGGGAAAACTGCACTTGTATGTCAGGTGGGCCGCAAAATCACTAGGATTTGGATCCTATTTTTATGTCAGGAATTAAAAAAGAGACTTGCTGTGTTTATATCACTATATGACAGTGGACACACTATACATACACAAATACTTACAAAAGTTGATTTTTATCATAAACTTTTAATTTTTCGTATTTAAAGACATTTCTGTGCTACGGTGAATCCCCGTATGTGTAATAAGCAATGCATATTAGGGTTAGGCGATGTCAACCAATTTGGCATCGTACGATGTCTAATGTGAAACATCGTGATGGACGATGGCATCGTCATCATAGACAGCTGTGAATTAATAATTTATGAATAATTAATTAATTCATGACAAATTAATTATTTGTAGTCTAGCGTTTAAACTACCTGACCCGCATGGTCTTTGTTTTACCCATAACCAAATCATAAATAAATAAAGATAAGTTATACACAAATTACCAATTCAATTCAATTCAATTCACCTTTATTTGTATAGCGCTTATACAATGTAGATTGTGTCAAAGCAGCTTCACATAAAAGGTCACAATAAATAGGAACAGTGTAGTTCAGTTTGTAGTGTTTAAGTTCAGTTCAGTTGAGCTCAGTTCAGTGTGGTTTAATAATCACTACTGAGAGTCCAAGTATTGAAGAGCAAATCCAACGATGCGCAGCTCTACAGCTCTACATTACCACCTGTCAATCACTTTTTACGCGGGGACTCTGGCATGAATAGGCAGAGTGATCTGTGTCATTATAATGGCGTCGACAAACTTGGTTGGTAAAAAGGTGCACAACTAACCATGTCACGGATTGGCCAGGCTCTTCCACCAGCATCACGCAACGATCACCGTCACCTGAGTATTAACCACGCACAGCTGCACCCAATCACTCCTATTCACTATATAAGCACACACCTCACTTCAGTCAGTGTCCGGTCTCGTTCCCACGAAGCGGACTCATAGCGAGTACCTCCTGGTAGTCACTATCACATTGATCTAATCTCTTGAACTTACCTGATCTCTGTTTCGTTCCAGTCTGTCCAGTGTTCCTGGTGTCCTGTCTGTATCGAGTGTAGTCTCCCTCAGTGTCTGTCATCCATCCTGCTCCGAAGAAGGAATATCAACTTAACCAAACTACATTCACATCCCCATTGTCATCCTTGTGTGCTCCGTTGCTGTAATAAACATCTTTCATCATATACTCACCTAACTTGTCCGTCTGCTTCCCTAACAAACCAACAGTATCTCATGTTTTCACTAAAATTACTAAGTACAAGCGCAAAAGCGAAAGATTAAAGCGGTGTACTGATGCTGTGACACATTACCTGATAGATTCAAAAGACAGCAGAGTCGTTAGATAGAGACAAGATGAATTAAATATCACGTTTAACAACTATGGTGAGACATGATCCAGTGGTACATCCTTGATAAACTGTCTGACGTGCACTGCTCTCTGGAGCTCAGACGAGCGCAATTATTTTTGTTCTAAAATGCCATTTTAAAACTAAGACGTATTCGTGTAAATGGGGCCTAAGTGTGTATTTTTCGCGAGCGGATCGGCGATGTCAGCTCAGCATCTTGATGTCAATCAACCCTCGACAATGGCATCGTCTATCGACCCAATCCTAAAGCATATGTGCATTTTGGACCTGCCAATTACTAACATGCTTTATTTCAATTACTTCAAAACACCAAAAATGCACCTTAACACAACTCCTTTTCAGACCACCATGCTCATATAGTACAAACAGGCACACATGCATTTGCTATTTAAACAGATGACACAAGATGTGAATTGTGAAAATGACACCCTCACTGGGCAAAACACTCAGGTGCATCAGGTGTATGATAGGGCACTTTGTATTTGTAAGAAAGTGTCTGGTTATTGGAAAATTACAAAAACACTTGGCTTTGGAAATCCCTAATGGAAAGTCTTATGATCTTTGGTACAACCAACAACAAAACATTTGTAATGTTAGACTTTGGAAATCTCTAGTTGTTTTGTGGTGGAAACGTGCAGATTAAAGGTGGTAATAATATAATACATTTTATATAACACTAGTTAAATCTGAAACAGTGCCTTTTAGGGATGCTCATTTTGATTAATTTTGCCAACCGAAAACCACCATGAATATTAACGGTTAACTGGTCAGAATAATATCAAATTATTATTTATTTTTTTTTTAATTGATGTGTCTATTTTTTGACTGACACATTAAATATTGCATTTTACAATACTGATTTATTTTTACATGCGAACTATTAACAACAGAACAGTAACACAATATCTTCACGCACCTGAAGTGTTTCCAACAGCATAGATAAACAGAATAAACTGAATAAAAAGAATAAAATAAATAGTCCCGCCCTAGATATTTTTCACCTAAATGACAAATTTAGATTACAAAATGAAAACACTGACTGAATTCTTTTTAAAAACCAGCATAGGCTGTTTTTTCCCCATCATATGTATGTTTTTTTTCTTCCTCCGTCAAATAAAAATATGCTTTGCTGTTATTCTTATATCACAAGCCTCTGTCAACATTTTTAATATAAGTTTTAACTGAGCTTGTGTGCTTTTATTTCCTCTCTCACTCGTGGTTCATGTGTGTGCGCTGCATGTGATGAAACAACAATTACGACAATTAAAGTATAGGCTACTGTAGAATATAGCAATTTTGTTGTTTACATATGATATTGCATTCATTTGCATACATGTATTATGAGCTGTAAAATAAAAGCCTCAGTTTGGTGAGGCCGATCACACCGAACGTGCTTTTCCGTTTCAAAAACGCAGTGCGCTTTTTTATGTCTTTAGGAATGACTGAATCAGCTGGGTATTGTGCGCTAGTGTTGTCGATGTTATTATAATTGTAATATTTAATAATATTGTGATTTAATGGTATCATTTATCTGATACCATTAATTGGTTAAAAACGCACCCTTTCGGTTAACGGTTAATCGGTTATTTTGAGCATCCCTAGCGCTTTTTTTCCACATGCATGCCTGCAGAAAAGGCTGACCAAAACAACTAGTTTGGCAGATGCAAAAGAGACCTGTTTAAAACACTTAAACTCAGAATTTCACACCATGTTCTCTTTAGAGTTATATTTCATTTACTGAAAATATGTGAAGAGCTTTATTTTCAGAAACTTTATTTTCAGCTGCTCAGAAGAAAAAAAACAGCACAAAAAAAAAAAAAAACAATCTCAGGAAATCTCAAGCTACTCTGAGTTTTGGTGATTGCAGCACAATCAAACGGCTCATGCTGCTGATTTCATCCAAACTGGATATGACAAAAATCGCACAAAGCGTGCAATGTTTACGCTGTGTTTGTTTGCTTATTACGCTGCCCTTTCTCTGCTCCTCTGGCACTGGCAGCACAGTTATAAATGTTTAACCAGGGCCAAAAAACAGTTCTCATATCTGTATAGAGACAGAGAGACGTTTCGACTGTTCTATTTCAGAGTTTCATCATCACTGAATCTGTCTGTTGATTAAACAGCCTGTCGGTTGCTAGGCTACAGAGCGACACTAATAGGAAAGGAAGAGGAAGTCTGTAGGAGGGCCAGAGATAACGAGAGCGAGGGAGACACAGGCAGAAAGAGATATTTTGACTCAACTATAATGACTTTAAGTAAAAGAGACAGGCGTCGAAAGAGAAAGGATCAGGAGAGTGGGAGGATGGAGATAAAACACAAGTAAGGAGAGGATAAACTGGAAGCCGGAGCTGAAGTGAAGGCGCACAGCTTGAATTCTACATCTAAATGAAAGACGTCTAATGTAAACAGCGGCTAAATGAAATATGAACAGACATTAAGAGATGTAATGAGAGGCCAGAGCGTGTGATCCGAGAGCGTTTGCACACATGAAGCTTAATGAGAGTCACCATTACTCGGCATGCCTCATGGGTGGCATAAATCAACACCATCATTTACAAAACAAACCCCAAAATGTGATGAATGTTTTAAACTGGATTGTGTTTGACAGTTCTAGACTTTTGTTGGCTTTTATGTTTTTTACATTTTGGTTCTGTGGGTTTTTAAAAACTTGCACTTTACATTAGGTCATTTATTTTGTCCACTAACAACATTTGTCCAGCAGTGGAAAAATAAGCGTCACATCAGATTTCTTTGGAAAGCCTTAAACATGTCTGTTGTACACCGAATCAAGCAATGTACTTAAAGTGGACATATTATACTTTAAGGCTGTTAATTTAACATGTTAAATGAATCAGTAATGACTTTAAGGACATCAATTTAACCCCTTTTCAAGATTTAAGATAAGTCTTTTGTGTCTCTTTAGAATGTGTCTGTAAAGTTTCAGCTCAAAACACCCATCAGTTTATTTATTATAGATATCAGAACATTATAATTTTCTGCTCTGAACACTACGTAGCTGTTTTTGTTGCCTGTGCCTTGAATGCTAGTTCTCCTTGCCCACCGTTCCCACGTGCCTGTCAGAGTGTGTCTCAATCTCTGCCTCGGCTGTGTCAAATAAACAGAACAGTGACAGACAAGAAAGAAGCAGATCTCACGTAACGTTTGGGAGAAATACTACAGTAGGAACTTTCCCAATTGTATTTGATGTATTTGTTGTGGAGTTAATTCAAGCCTTTCTGCAAAGTCGTTACAAAGTTTATGCATACAGACACACACAGCGAACACACACCGTGCGTTTAACGTTGCACTGTTTTTGCGTGGCAAATGTGACAGGATACACGTTATTATCCACTGCTGTATAGGTATCTGTTATGTCATTGTACAACATAAACCTGATTTAACGTCCACAAACCAAGATTAAAGCATCTTCTTTTAGAATTGTACTAACGTGCGTCTGTGGTGATAAAGACGGTAAAATCACTGTAATTCTTTACAAACATGCACTGTTTTAAAAAGTTTAAAACTTGTAAAACTCATTTTTGATCACATTTGATGATGATTGATGATCACAGTGAGCTGAACAGATCTTTTAATCCCAGCTGCTTTGTGCATGTCCTGTCATGTGTTTATGATTATACACGTTTAGACATGTTAATATGTGGCTGTCAATCAATTTGGTCGGCGACAAAACTGCACTCCTACGTCACGTTACGGTGGGCCTCAAAATGGGAAGGACTTATTGTCTTTATATCACCCCAATATGACTGTGGACATATTATACCTACACACAGTTCTGTCCAAACAGCTTACAAAAAATGATTTTCATCATAGGTGCCCTTTAATACATTTCATACAGCTGATTGGTGATAAACATGATGCAGAACAACGACTCACTGTGTGCTGGAGCCTATAAAATGCAATTATTTGGCTCTAACATGAAAACTCTTTTTTAAAATGATCCGATCTCGATACCAAAATTCTGAGTCTGGCATCTGAACAATAATAATAATGGCTATTGTAGTCTAAAGGTTTATCTGCAATAAATTCTCTGTCGAATTAAATAAATAATTTGATTTGATTGAGAGAGTCTTATTTGTTTTATTTAATCTAGAATAAAAGCAGTTTTTAACTTTTTAAAAACCATTTTAAGGTCAATAAGGCCCCTTTAAGGTACATATTTTTTTGATAGTCTACAGAACAAACCATCGTTATACAATAATTTGCCTAATACCCTAACCTGCCTAGTTAACCTAATTAACCTAGTTAAGCCTGTAAATGTCACTTTAAGCTGTATAAAAGTGTCTTGAAAAATATCTCATCATGGCAAAGATAAAATTATTATAAATAAAGTTATTAGAAATGAGTTATTAAAACTATTATGTTTAGAAATGTGTTGAAAAAAATCTCTGTTAAACAGAAATTGGGGAAAAATTAAACAGGGGCGCTAATAGTTCAGGGGCTTTAATAATTCTGACTTCAACTGTAACTCCTGTTTATAACTCCTGCCCCATTTCATGTGAAAGCAAAACATATTATTTTCATTTGCCTCTTTAAAAGCAAATGGGCTAGTGTTCCCGCTCCCCTTTCAGAAAAAGGCTGTGCCTTTACAGGTTGTGCCTCAGTTACTCTGAAACAACATACAAACCTCTTCATGTGTTTAAAAACTTTGCCAAGTGAAAGTGTTGTGCTGATATATGTTTTCTGACCACACAGCGATGAAATGATCACACAAATTTCAAGAGCTATAGGAAATCAAATAAACGGTTAAGGTTAATTCAAAATGTTGTTGTTTTAGATATTACATTTCTTATAGTGTAACATGTATCTGTTTATGAATGCAAAATATCAGCAAAAATAAACCAAGGTAATGTCAGAAAACTGCTAGTTTTACAACATAAATTGAGATAATTTTTTTAAAACTTAGGTGGATTTTATCTTGTCGTAGGAAGTATTTAAAACAAAATGTTCTGTGTCTAAAATCATATCTGCCATTGAATGTAGTGTAATTACACACTGTTAATTTAGTTAAAGTGCAAGCAAACATTCTGTTCAAATATTTACCATTTTATGTCTTTGTTTTCTGCACAAATTTAAAGACATAAAATATCAAGAACTTTTTTTGACTAACTTACTGATACTGATGTCTTGATATAGCCAAGTGTTTTACAACATATAAAGATTTTTTGTTTATTTTTACCTCAGTTAATCCAGTTTTATAAAGTTGTTTAAGTGATGTCATTAATGGAACTGTAATAATAGTTTAGGGCGGCACAGTGGGTAGCACAATTGCCTCACAGCAAGAAGGTCGCTGCTTCGAGCCTCGGCTGGGTCAGTTGGTGTTTCTGTGTGGAGTTTGCATGTTCTCTCTGTGTTCGCGTGGGTTTCCTCCGGGTGCTCCGGTTTCCCCCACTAAATTGTCCGAAGTGTGTGTACTACTGATCTTAGCAAAACAGTCTAAGAGTGACATCTAGTGGCTATAGAAAAAATTGCGTTGTATTAAGTTTGTACCTCTAGATTTGCCGTAGTTAGTGTTGCAATGGAGGAAATTCAACAGGGCTGTATTTCGCTGCCATGCGAGTTAATGTTACAAAAAGTCTTGAAAATATAAGTCTGTGAGTATTTTATTTAATATTTTTCTTCATTTATAGAGTGGCGTGTGATTTAAAGAAACATGTATAGAAATTACGTTTCCTAAAGGATAAAATAACAAGATTATTTGTTTGCTTGTCTGTATGCAAGGTTATATGTTAAATTTAACATTTAATGTTACATTTATTAACTAAATTGTATGTATTATTTTGACATTCTTTTTTATGTTTAGTTAACAGTGCTTCTTTTAAGTAAAATACACTTATTGGACATCTAGCATCCAAGTCTTTCTTAGAGGAACCTTCAGCAGTCATCCTAGTAGGGGCAGGTGAATAAGTGTGTATGGATGGGCATCCGTTGCATGAAACGAATGCTGGATAAGTTGGTGGTTCATTTCGCTTTAGTGACCCCTTTTTAATAAAGGGACTAAGCCAAAAAAGAAAATAAATGAATAACAGTTTATTTCTCTTATTAAGATCTTAAAATTAATATATTCAGTTTTTATAACTGAATTTTAAGAAAACCTAGGTCCAGAGCAAGCATAACAAATAAAGTTAATTAAAATAGTGAAAAACATTGAAATGCTACCAACCCAGGCTCATTCTGAAGACGTACTCCTACATACATTTCTGGAAAGCAGTGCACCAAATATGTCCCAGAAGCTACAATTTTTCTTGCAGTTTTTGTTTTTGCGAATCCACCAGAGACCACTGTGTACACTTTTTGAGATCTCAAATTTCTTTCAGGAGTGCCATTTACACCTGCTGTTCTCGGTCGTGGAGGATCTCAGACTGGCTAAAGCAGACTCTAAATCATCTGTCCTCATCTTGCTGGATTTATCAGCTGCTTTTGACACTGTAAACCACCAGATCCTGCTATCTACGCTTGAGTCACTGGGCGTCGCAGGCACTGTTATTCAATGGTTCAGTTCCTACCTCTCGGACAGGTCATTCAGGGTGTCGTGGAGGGGAGAGGTGTCCAACCTACAGCATCTAAACACTGGGGTACCTCAGGGCTCTGTTCTTGGGCCACTTCTCTTCTCTATCTACACGGCATCTTTAGGAACAGTCATCCAGAAACATGGTTTTTCCTACCACTGCTATGCTGATGACACCCAGCTATACCTCTCTTTTCACCCTGATGATCCCTCGGTTCCAGCTCGCATTTCAGCCTGCCTGTCAGACATTTCACACTGGATGAAAGATCATCATCTCCAGCTTAACCTCACGAAAACGGAAATGCTTGAAGTTTCTGCCAACCCGACTCTTCACCATAACTTTTCAATCCAGATGGATGGGGCAACCATTACTGCATCCAAAATGGTAAAAAGCCTTGGAGTAACAATTGATGACCAACTGAACTTCTCTGACCACATTTCTAGAACTGCTCGATCTTGCAGATTCGCACTCTACAACATCAGAAAGGTCCGACCCTTCCTATCTGAACATACAGCTCAACTCATTGTTCAAGCTCTTGTCCTCTCCAAACTGGACTATTGCAACTCTCTGCTAGCCGGGCTACCAGCTAGTTCTATCAAACCTCTTCAGCTGCTTCAGAACGCAGCAGCACGAGTGGTCTTTGATGAACCCAAAAGAGCACATGTCACTCCGCTACTCACCCGTTTGCACTGGCTGCCAGTTGCTGCCCGCATCAAATTCAAAGCTCTGATGTTTGCTTACAAAGTGACCTCTAGCTGTGCTCCTTCGTATCTGCTCTCACTTCTGCAGATATATGTGCCCTCCAGAAACTTGCGTTCTGTGAATGAACGTCGCCTCGTTGTTCCATCCCAAAGAGGGAAGAAATCACTTTCCCGAACTCTCACATTCAATCTGCCCAGTTGGTGGAATGAACTCCCTAACTACATCAGAACAGCAGAGTCACTTGCTGTCTTCAAGAAACGACTAAAAACGCAACTGTTTAGTCTCCACTTTCCTTCCTAATCTGCAACTGCCTCTCTGGCTATACCACTAACTGTGCCCTCTCTCTCTCTCTCTCAAAAAAAAATAAATAAATAAATAAAAAAAAAAATAATAATTTTTACTAATGCTTTGCTTCTTAGACTTTACACAGCTGAAACTTGTATATAGCACTTGCTCACTGCTGCTCTTATAGTTGTGTAAATTGCTTCCTTGTCCTCATTTGTAAGTCGCTTTGGATAAAAGCGTCTGCTAAATGACTAAATGTAAATGTAAAATGTAAATGTAAATAATGTCAATCAATAAGTGTATATAATTAATGTCAATGAAGTTACAATGTACTGTTTGAGACTTCATAATAAGTTAAAGGTTAAAAGACACAATTATAATTAACAAATGTAGTTTAAAAAAGTTGTTATTTTCAATGCAGCAATCATAGAACAAATACTATGAACTACGTTTTTACTTTAAAGTGTTTATTTATTCATACCATTACATGCCATATCACCATCTGCAAATGGGACAAGTTCTCCCACACAGGTTATATTATTGTCAGTACTTGATGGTTGTTAAAATGATGCATTATTTCATTTATTTGTTTACAATTATGTTTTGGACTATTCTTTTCCACCAGAATCTGAATTTGATAACTATTGTGAATCAGAAATGAACAATCTCTCTTGTTTGTTCACAATATCTTCATCACCTGCTGTCTTGGTTTCTTTCCTGTTATGTTGTTTATTCCATCTTTCGTCCACATCCTCTAAACCTCTTGCTCTCCTTGTTTTGATCCTTTCCCCTTCAATCCACTTACTCCTTCCCTCCAAAATCAACACTACAGACACGCACACACACACACACACACACACACACGCACACACACACACACACGCACACGCACACACACACACACACACACACACACACACACACACACACACACACACACACACACACACACAGCGTCTGCCAACAGTGCAGTCCATGTCCAGAATGATTTCATATTTCAGCTCAATCTGTCAATGCAAAATAAATTGTGTGAGCATGTATAAATCTGCCAGCAGCTTTGAGAGTGAGCTCAGTCCGCAGCACAACTCCAAGCATAACAATACCCATCTCCTCTGATTTATGCCACTCTCTATCCTTTAACAGAGCCGCAAACGTCTGCACGAGCTCTCCAGCAACATTCATCCATGCCTAGGTTCAAACACACTGCAAAACTCCATTCAAAACAGCCGGCTTCCTTTTGAAAACGTATGTCTAATTCACTACAAGCTAAGCCCGGCTGACAGCATTTGTGGTATAATTTATACCCTTTCTTGGTCGAACTTTAGGTTGGTTACAAATGTATATGCAGTAATAGTTAGGGTGTGAATCAGCCTTTTTTTTACAATTTGGATTGATTTTAATTAAAACCATACCTTTACTGTTATAGTTATCATTCTTGATTAGATTAGATTCAACTTTATTGTCATTACACATGTACAAGTACAAGGCAAAGAAATGCAGTTTAGGTCTAACCAGCAGTGCAATAGCAGCAAGTGCAGGATACAGGTATAAGTTATAAAGTGCAGTTATAGAAAAACTGGTGATATTTACAGATGCATGTACTATGAACATTATGTACAGGTTGTATTAGCTATGAACAGAGATTTACAATAAAGGAATACAGGTTACTATTAGTAATCAGAAGTGTGCAGATAGATAAACATAATTACAAATGAAAGTGGGTGTGTACATAATTATGAATGTCTAAGTGCAGTGGGTATGTACAGTTCAAATAAATGAATCGGTGCAATGTAGTGCAATAAATATGTACAATTTTTAAATGTGCAAATGTAAACAGTGCAGTGTTTGTGAGGAGTATAAGTTAGATGAGAGTGGGCGGTGTATTTGTTGGGGGTGGGGGGGACAAAAGAGTCAGTGAGGGGCAGAGTTCAGAAAGGAGACAGCTCTGGGAAAAAGCTACTTATAATGTGAATTTTAAATTCTTGCTGTTTTACAGTTTTTCTCAATTGCTAAAACACTAAACCCTATTGTCTGAACCAATTGCTCAGTTGCCTGAACCCATTGATTGGATCATACACTCTTTTGGCAAAACCATAAACACTTTTCACCTGTTTAGACACAAGTTACCAACACATTTTCATTGTGATGCACCAGTGGTGGATAATGGTGAACACAGGTGACAAAAGTCAAACACAATTAAAGCACAGTTGTCACCACTTGAACACAACAACTCAAAACTGACCACACTTGTGGCTAATGATGTGAGGGAAGATAAGAACAGTAATATCTGATGAAATCAGAACTACTGTGATTGACCATGTTCTTGTCCTTGGTCTGAGCATGAGGGAGGCTGGACAAAGGGTACAACCCAACATCAGTAGATTCACTGTCCACCATAATCTGAAGATTTAGAGAAGAGAACAGATAAATACCTTTTTTTTGACATTATACAGTATGAAAATGTTGACAGCAATTACTGTATGACATACTATAAAGCTGGTAAGTCCCGCCCATCCGTAAAACCCCACTCGACCTCTAGATTGAAAAACCGTCAATGCAAGTGAATGTGAGAAAATAATTACTTTCTCACAATAAAATGAACAAAAAACTTTTATTTCTCCAGCTTCATGTCCTGAGCATTTGTGTTTTCTATTTTTTTACGTAGTGTTTAGTGACTGTTCAGAAGTGTTTTCAATTTTGATTGACTCGGGGCATGATTTGATAACATAGTTCAGTTTTGAGCACAGATTGAACTGTTTTGAGGTGAAAGTTTGGTTTTGCAAGAAGAGTCTGGGGTTTTGTGAATGTAGCTTGAAAATTGGGTTTTGTGTTCACAGTTTAGAGAAAAGGAGAGCAGCTTTCAAGAAATGTGTTTTAGCAATCGAGAAAAACTGTAATATTGGGGCGACATGGTGGCTCAGTGGTTAGCACTGTCGTCTCACAGCAAGAAGGTCGCTGGTTCTAGTCCCATCTGGGTCAGTTGGCATTTCTCGCCAAGTTCGTGTGGGTTTCCTCCGGGTGCTCTGGTTTCCCGCACAGTCCAAAGACATGCGCTATAGGTGAATTGAATAAGCTAAATTGGCCAAAGTGTATGCGTGTGAATGTGTGTGTATGGGTGTTTTCCAGTACTGGGTTCCAGCTGGAAGGGCATCCGCTGTGTTAAACATATGCTGGATAAGTCTCCTGTGGCGACCCCTGATGAATAAAGGAACTAACCCGAAGGAATGAATGAATGTTTTAATATTTTAACCACAAGACATAAACAAAATGCTTATTAACATATAGGTGCCGTTTACACTAAGCCCTATGTTAACAGTGTCCAGAAGCGCCGTTGACTTCTCTGGACTTGAAGGCATCTGGGATGAACCATCACACAGTGGGAACATGTAGTGTGGTCAGATGAATCAGTAGTTTATGGGAGAAATGGACGCTGTGGGCTCTGGATCAAAAAAAAATAAATCATCCAGACCGTTACCAGCAACGAGTCTAAAAGCAATGGTCTATCATGGTATTAGGTTGTGTTAGTGCCCTTGGCAAAGGTTACTTGCACTTCTGTGATGGCACCATTAATGCTATTTTCTTTATTTTGGAATTATTTTAATTAAAACTATACCTTTACTGATATTGTTATAGTTATTGTTCTTGGTCTCAACAAGTCTTTATAATTAACTTTGAATTACAGTGAAATTTAAAGTCTTGTTTTAATATTTTAACCACAAGGCATAAACAAAATGTTTCTTAACATGATCTAGGTGCCGTTTACACTAAGCCCAATGTTAACAGTGTCCAGAAGTGCCGACTTCTCTGAGCTCAGAGGCATCTGGGATGGCATCAGCAACAAGTCCAAAAGCCAGGGTCTTTCATTTTATGGGGTTGTGTCAGAGCCCTTGGCAAAGGTAACTTGCATTTCTGTGATGGCACCATTAATGCCATTAATGTTTCGAAATGCTGTTTTTCCATTTCAGTGTAGACGGCGTTTCCCGGTTCATTTGACAAGTGAGAGTGCTCTGGATCAGGCACAGGCGTGGTTCAGTTAGCTGGCCCTGGCCCAGTTAGAAGAGGTGTGCAGAGAGATTCTGACTTTTCAATGAATGTGATCTATCATAGTTTATTAAAAATCCAGCAAACCTCCTAATATGTGCAGCAGGATGACTTTTATAATTTATGTGCATCAAAAGTTGTGGATCTGTTTGGCAAAATATCTCACTGCATCCCAAATGACTAAATATATATATATATATATATATATATATATATATATATAAACTAAAGTAATTTCCACTGTGTTGAGCGAGAGCGCTTCTTCTGTTAAACTGAACAGTCACATCATCGATGATGTGAGCGTGGTCTGGCTCGGAAGGCAAAATGCAGTGTGGGTGCAGGCTGTTGGGGGAGAGGGGAGCAAGGTTGTTATAGTTAACGAAAACGAATGAAAAAACGAAAAATAAATTTTAAATAATTGTCGTTTACTGAAATAAAAATAAAAACGAGTTTTTCAAAAAACTAGAACTAACTGAAACTGTATTGTGTTCATACAAAACTAACTGAAACTAACTAAAATTATAGAAAAAACTTCCTTCGTTTTTGTCTTTGTAAGTGTATTTAATACATATTCTTACTCTAAGCCTTTTAGAAGTAAATTGATTTACTCCGCGCTGCAGGTGTTTGACCCGTACGGCACCTCAGAGTCTGTAATCCTGCTGCCATTGGCCAGATAGAGCCGAGTCATCCTCGTTGTTGCTCTCGTGACAAAAACGAGTGAACAGGACAGCATCACGGTGATATCATTAAACACAGAGACTTATAACAATTACTTTAATATGTTTGTGCCCAATAAAGGGTTTTATCTGTATCGCGATCGCGAATGAATCTTTTTAACTGGATCTTCTAAGTTAACCGGTTGAACTAGTTCACCTAATCGAACCGAATCATTTGAAACGATTCGTGTCTCCAGTAATCACTCATCCACAAACTACTTACTTTTTAAGAAGCTTAATACCCCCCTCTATCTCTAAATAATCTAATATATACTCTTATTCAGTTATTAGAACAGTAACGTTACACTGAGATCAAATTGAGAAGCGGTGAACCGATAAAACAGCGCATACGTGATTCAGTGAACCGAACACAAACAGTATATGACAGCCTGCTGTGACTGAACTAAACTTGAACAACTGCAGCGCGGGTAAACCGAGGGGTTAAATGAGAGAATCTGGTGAAAAAAAAACGTAAGTTTATTTCATAACAGATAATCGTAATGGAATTTTAATAAGTGAATCATGCTTCAGTTGGGTTGCAAAACTTTACTTTCATGGATTATGGTGATGTTTTAACTGACTGAAATTACTATTGTTGACTACATAATTTTAATATGTTGAGTCCTAACATCCGTGGTAAATATCTGAACTTTCCATCACTACTGTGTATCTTACCTCAGAAGCAGCCTTGCACACATATTGTACTTAAGGCTGCTGTCTTGTGGGTTGTTGTATTTGAATTTGAGGATGAGTAGATGGTAGTGGTCATGTGTCCTCTGAATAGGTATCAAAAAATGTATGGCTGAGTTTTTATTATACAATATTTATTCTGATGATTTTAAATCTTGCACCTAACAAATATCCTTATTTAGAAAAAAACTAATACTGAAACTAATAAAAACTAAAATAAAACTAAGCAATTTCAAAATATAGAAACTAATAAAAACTACAAAATCTGCCTCTAAAAACTAATTAAAACTAACTGAATTTGACAACAAAAAGTCAAAACGAAATAGAAATTAAAACTAATGAAAAATCCAAAACTATTATAACCTTGGAGGGGAGGGGGGACAATCACACTTCGGCATGCGTCAAGGCAACTGTACCTAGTGTGAGTATGCCCTAAAACACATGCTGTGTCCCAATTCGCAAAGTATCCACCCTAAATAATATTCAAAAATGTAATTTGTATGTCCCAAATCATACTATGTTGAAATGAGTATTCCAAAGTTACCCGGATGGTTTACTATTTCCAGTAGAAACTCAAAGTGCAGATCAGTGTGTACTCTAACAGCTAATACTGCCCACAATGTTGTGCGTTGGACCTGAATTAATTTATAACTATAAACGCAATAAACAAACTACAAACATTGTGGATATGTAAGACGAACAGTTACTGTAAGATGAGAGGCTTTGGTAAAGACGTTTAAATGACTGTTGATTAATATGTAACTCACTGAAAAATGTTTTCAGCATTATATTACATCTGTAACAACAATGTGAACTGAAATAAAGACGTGTTTGGTCATTACATTATAAATGCATAATTGGAAAAACACCTGAGGAGATTCTTTGCAAGAAAGACCCACGAAGGATAGTGACTATAAAGTATTTAAATTGGCAATGAATAATATTCAGCATGAATAGTTTTTTAGGGCACTTATAACATATATAAGTACATGAATATATTATTGAATATTTTATAAATACATAAAAGAACATATAGGACTTCTGACAATCTTTCACCCACAAATTATCACCATAACCTCTAGTTAGTTTAATTAGTCTGTTAGTTACTAAAAATAACCAGAAATTGGGAACTTCTGGTTGTTCAGTATCCAGTATTGTATATGAAACAGACTTGGAGATGAAGAAGGGCCACATACACACTCATATTGGACCCGTCACTCACACACACCCACACACATGTACACATACACACACTTCACATGCACGCCTTTCCAGCTCTGGCAGCCCAGACAAGCTGATGACAGGTAACAGGCAAAGCCGTCACTAACTTCACCTCAAATCCTCTGGCTTTCTCACTGTCCTCCACCCTCAGTCCTCCTGCTTTTCATCTCGTTTCTTCAATCTTGCCGAGTATGAAATGATAGGTAGACAGTTCCTGTGTTGTTGTAAACAGTGGCCAATCTGCCAGCATTCTGTGAAGAATCTTTTCTGACAGACACACACAAACATACTCGGACAACAGCTGTCAATTTACACCCACGTTCCACATATGGTGAATCTTTTTAGCATTAATATAATTATTTCTTGTTTGGTTGACGTCTTGCATGTTATAGTGATAATGTGTATATATATATATATATATATATATATATATATATATATATATATATATATATATATATATATATATATATACACACACATATTGTTCATTTGCATCATTATCACTATAACATGCAATATATATACCAGCCTTGGTGAAGGGGGTTGTGGGAATATACATTTATATAATCTAGTTCCATATTAACAATAATTTATATATGACTCAAAAGTTATATTCGTTGGTTTTTAATTAGCACATTTCAGTCAAAATTCTAGCTAGGGTGTGACATTGAAACCTCTTGCTTCCTGATGGGCTGAGCCAAAGTGATGCAAATGGTAAAGGTAGGGTCCCAACAACTGTGCCTGTGTCTTTGGGTGATACTTTCAAGCTGGTAAGGGCAGGTGAAACCTCAGGATCTATTCAAGACCCTAAAACAAGATCAACTAAAACTAATCATGCCCGTTTTCTACATCTCCAGGTACAAACTCTACAGGATGACTCTGTCTCAAATTAGACTCACTTTAGACTTGCTTTCTGCCTTGTGATAAAACTCGCAGACTGCAGACTTGTAAGGGACTTCTGTAGACTCTTGCAGACACATGGACTTCTCAAAGACGCTGTATGACTGCAAACCAACCAACAAGTGTCAATAAAAAAATTCTCATACATTTTTTTCCAACAGGGTGGTTCTGGACCTTTTGCAGTTATTCACCTCATTTTATATTTAATTATGAGGTTTAATTGCTGCATTTCAGTGACATTTTGAGCAGTGTTTTTTGCTGGTTTAGCTTGCCGGATGGCCGTCATAACCACACTTTTTGATGCACTAAAACATTTTATAAAGATTTAGCACAAATTTATTACATTACATATAATTAGAAAAAAAAGAAAAGAAAAGTAAACTGTTAAAGTTTTAAATTAAAAACTAGCCTATTGTTATTTATTAGGCAAATAACAAACTGGCCAGCACATTTAACTTGCCTCAGTCATGCCGAAGCGACAGACAATGCATGATTCTGTTTGGTCTTACATCCTTTTTCGATGGGTTATTTGTAATTTTTTATTTTATTTTATTATCCATCCATCCATCCATCCATCCATCCATCCGTGGTCACTCTTTCAGTTCTCGTCATGCAAGGTTTAAATTATGTCTAGCAGTTCTGACCACTCACAATTCTGAGTTAACAATTTGTTATTTTTTGTGTGTAATTTTGAGTTAAAATGCTATTTTACAATACTGACAGTATTTTTTTTTTTTACATATTTTGTATGATATACCACAATTACTCAAAAGTTAAAGAAACGAACTCTCAGTTGTGAGAAAAAAAATCTCAATTGTGAAAATTCTCAGATAAAATATTTACTCTCAAAATATCTTGCACTTTAAAGATTATGGGCCCTATCATACACCCAGTGCAATAAGGTGTAAGACATGCATGGTGGGATTTGTTGCTATTTTCATACCAGCGCAACTGTAATTTCCACTGTCACAACTCCATTTGCACCTCTTTGTGGACTCACAATAGACTGTGCCATTGGCCAAATAAAAGCTTGTCTTAAGTCCAGCGCGGATACAGCAATAAACAAATGCCTTTACTAAGAAATTAAAAGATTAAAATATTACAAAAATTATTATATTCTACATAAAAACCACTACCTGCACGCAGGGGCTTTTTTAGTTTATTCATGATAATTTGCATTTGTATAATGCTATTATTAGTAGCTGATTATTTATTAAATGCATATTTATATTTGTTTTAATAAAAACAAGTTTAGATTCTGTCGGGTTTTGGAGACGTATGCATCACCATATGTGGCATAAGAATACAAAGTTTTTTGACCACACTTCGTTATTATTGTTTATTTACTCATTTGCTGGAAATTAAAACTGAATTTAGAAATAATTTTGAAACAAATCTTTACGCTTAACACGAAATTAAATATGTATGTATTTAACATATATGCTAATGAATGTCTTCAGTGGAGTGAGTTTCCACCGTTTTCTTTCTCCATGAAAGTAAAGGAGTAAAGGAAAGAGGGAAAGTGAAGTAAAGAGAAAGTAAATAGGCCGAATATAGGAGGCTCGTTCTTTATCCTTGTGCTGCAGATGGTCTGTTTAACTTTTTTCTCGCTAGTGAAATGTTCAGTTTTTCCTCCTACAAAGTCCACCATGTAAAATGCTCCAAGGCGAGACACAACTGACTCTTAAAGGGAACGTAGATGAGACTCTGATTGGTTTAATGCACGTCATGCTCAGAAACACATCCATAACTCATTAAGAGAATAAGCACAACCCTGCTAGATCATGCATCAGGCGCAGACCATATTTTTCTGTCCTTAAAATAGCAAAAGTGGATTCGGACATCCCTTTAATGCTTTTGCGCTATGCGCTTTAGACTTTGCTTCTAGATCGTTAAAATAGAGCCTATTATATCTCAGAATTCTGACCATGCATAAAATTGTAAAGTTAAATGTTAAATATTCCAACAAAATTAAATGGAAAAAAAGTATATATATATATATATATATATATATATATATATATATATATATATATATATATATAGTTTTTTTTCCAGGGATGATTCAATAGGATGATTCAAAAAGATAACCACAACTTTAAAAATTGAGAACTCTGCAAATAAGAAAAGGAGAGATGAGCTCTTTCCATTGTCGATTTAAGGGAGCTCTGAAGTTTCACATTGAGGAACTAAAAGAAGTATCGGGTTGATGTCACTTGAGTGTCTGGAGGGGTCATAATGAACCACTATGAACTTGTTTTCTACTGAAAAAAACTTTAAGTACTCTTTACATTGATTAATTACCCAAGGTTCCATCATGTTTCTTTGATAAAATACATATTTTGAAAGTTGTGGTATTCTTTTTTGAATCACCCTGTATAGGCTCTATACAGGACAAGCTTTTGCTTAATTTAACATGACAACCACATCTTATTCTAAAATGAACTTGCGGCATATATTTCACTCGCAATATTTTGTGAATTTTTGACCTTGACTAGGAACCAAAGCATACTAACATTTGATATTTAAGTTTCAAACAGTGCCACGTGTCTCCACTATTTGTACTGTATGTGATGCATTATTTGAGGCACTTTAGCACTCAACACATAATGACTATTGATTAAACCCAAGTTCACTATTATAATTTCTTCAGCCTTTGTTAAAGTATCGAACCAAAGCCAGCTGGAGCTTTATCGAAAATACACTTTTAGAAGAATACAGAGCCCTTACATCTCAAAGAAGCAGAACAACAACTGCCACAACTTTGATCAGTCGATTCGAGAATCAATCGAAACTGTCAAACAAGCTTCTCTCCCCTACAACTATTGAATTTCACAACTTCATTGACTTGGACACGTTACAAAAACCTTTTTTATTATTATTTTAGGTGCTAATCTGGTCTTCAATCGAGGATTTGGGGTTTGTTCTGCAGAGAGATGTTTTGTTGGTTATACTGATGAGAATTTGGGAAGGAGCACATACTGTGTTTGCCTGTCTGGCTTTTGCTTAAACTTTATTCAAGTCATAATTTATTAATTTATTCAAGTCATCTGCCCTAAAGCCATGGATTGTGCTGATGCAAATAAAAATGAGATAAAAACAATGACAAAAGAATAATAAACTCATAATGCATACAAAATAACTTCCATGTGCATTCATTCAAAGTGTGTAGGTTTGTGATTAGAACTTTACTCCTGAAGGATTCACATTCTGAATGGTTTTTATCACAATTTACCGCATCAGTTATTAATCGGCATATGCTGTAGAGAATCCGGGCTTATCAAATGTAGGCTATAAATGTATTGTCAATATTGGCCTATTTAACGCAACATTTGCTTTTTCCATTACTCTTTGAATAACACCTTTGGAATCAGATGACAGATAAAAAGTAAAAGAACATGTTTATTGATTGCGTCTGAATCTAGAACAGCTCTCAGGTCAGTTGAGCCGGGAGTTCTTGGCTCTGTCTACAGTGTGTTTTGGAGTCTGCTGGATTGCTCAATATTTAGAGCTCATTAATGCAGCCTGGATGACTCCTCATTGGTTCACTATTCATGAACTGAATTATTTAGAATGTTTGGGCACAATTAGATAATCCAGTTATAAAAATTAGAATTCAAATCATCGGGATTAAGTGATTATTGTGATGAATGGCAGATTAATGGGAATAATTAAATTTTCATCACCTATGCAATCTTGTGTGATTAGACGTTTTGTACGTACACAGACTACAAAGAGTTTGAGCAATCAGTCAACTGGATATTTGGCAGGAAACTCCACTCGATACAGCACTGAAAGTTTCTTTCTCACTTATCCATCTGTCTGTATAACCATCTATCATTTCTCTCCCTCCATACATCCATTTCTATCTCTATCTATCTATCTATCTATCTATCTATCTATCTATCTATCTATCTATCTATCTATCTATCTATCTATCTATCTATCTATCTATCTATCTATCTATCTATCTATCTATCTATCAGGCTTCTGCTGGTTTCAAATGTTCTTGTTGCGATTACTTGCTAAAACTTTTATCACAACATACAATATCATGATATTGACACAAGCCGCCAAAAATATTACTTTAACAGGTGTAATAACCAAAAAAATTATTTTATGTTCATTATGTGTATGTTCAGAGTAAACAAGTGTTTCAACCAAATTACATTTCCAAAGGATGATCAAGTACAATATGTGGAGATTTAAAATTAATTGTCATTAGGAACATTAGTTAAAGGGCATCTACGATGAAAATCATCTTTTGTGAGCTGTTTGGACAGAACTGTGTGTATGTATAATGTGTCCACAGTCATAATGGGGTGATATAAAGACAATAAGTCTCTTTTAAAATTTTCTTACATAAAAAAAAATAGGATCCAAATCCCTCCCATTTTGAGGCCTACCATAATGTGACGTGGGAGTGTGGTTTCCCCATCCACCAAATTGATTGACAGCTGTGTATTAACATGTCTTCATAGTAACGCGTATAATCATACACACAAGACAAGAAATGCACAAAGCAACAGGGATTAAAAGATCTGTTCAGTTCTTTGTGATCAGTTGCACCTCAAGAATGAGTGTTACAAGTTTAAAACATTTCTATCCCAGTTCATGGACTTAAATCAGGTTTATTTTGTACATTAACATAACGGCTGTCCATACAGCAGTGGAAATAAACATGTATCATGTCACATTTCCCATGCAAAAACAGTACAAAGCTAAACGTGTGTGTATGTGTGTGTGCGTGCACGTGTGCAAAATTTATAACGACACTGTTTGTGACTTGTTCTAGAAAGGTTTGAACTAACTCCACAACAAATGCATCAAATAACCATTGGGGAATTTCTAACTGTAGTAAGGGACATCTGCTTCATTCTTGTCGGTCACTGTGCTGCTTATGCGTGAGACGCAGCCGAAGAAGTTACACCCTTCATAGCAATAGTGAGCAATCTCTTTGGCTCTGACACGCATGTGGGAATGGTAGGCGGGGAGAACCAGCTCATCTCCATTAAAGGCACAGGCAAAAAAAAAAAAAAACAGCTAGTCAAAGTCAAAACAGCTCAAATTTCCACTATACACAAAGGTATAGTAAATAATCTGATAGGTATTTTGAGCTGAAACTTTACATACACATTCTGGAGACACTAAAAACGTATCTCAAATCTTGAAAAAGAGGTAAAATAGGTGCCCTTTAATACATTAAAATCAGCAGTGAGAAATGGCCTCATTAGTTGTAAGTTCATTAAAAAATACACAACTGTTGCCAAAACGAATAAATATCTGAATATTCTAACTACACACTATGAAGCATTTAGTAGGCATTAGCAAATAGTGAAATCATTATCTGTTAAGCATTAACTCTACATTAATAAATGTTAGTAAGCAGTATATAACTGCAGCTACAAATGCTGTATTCTTGACTTACAACCACAGTTAAAATGTGCTTAATAATTGTGTATTAATACTTTGTTAATGATTTATTTTTCATTACTAAATTAAGTATTGCGTTATTAACAAACTAGTTATTTAAGCATAGTAGGTAGGTTTTTGAGATCATTCAGAATGAGTTTGTTTATGATTAATAAACTATCTAAATCCACGTTTATGTATCTTATTATTCAGGCAAGTAGTAATGGTTACTATGTTTGTTAATAAATGCTTTATTAACTCAACTTCATCCAGTTTTGTGACCTAATCTAAAATGAGGACTATTTATGCTTTATAAATTCCTTATAAATGACAATGAAAGGCTCAGTTAAATTGTAAACAGGAAAAAAGAACATAAATGACTTTATTAATTTCTATTCATTTGAAGATACACAAATGAAACCGTATCAAATAAAAAAAAAATCTTTGCAACCTTATCTAAAATAAAATTACTGTACAGTTTAAACGTAGCATCCTATTATATTGTTAAATTATTATTTTGTTGTTTTATCCAATTTTTGTTGTATTTTGACACTCCTGTTGCTCGGCAATGTTTAAGGTTTACAGTAATTTTACTTTTTAGATAAGATTGCAAATATGTATTGTTTATTAGATACTGAGTCTCGAATTGTCATTTATAAGGAATTTATAAAGCATAAATAGTCCTCACTTTAGATTAAGTCACAAAACTGCATGAAGTTGAGTTAATAAAGCATTTATTAATATACATAGTAACTTTTGCTATATGCCTGAATAATAACGTATATAAGCGTTGATTTCAATAGTTTATTAATCATACTAACAGATTCTGAATGATCTTAAAAACCTCCAACTACTCTTAAATACAATTGGTTTGTAAATAATGCGATACTTAATTTAGTAATGAAAAATCAATCAGTCAAACAAATTATTATTAAGCACATTATAATGTGCTAATAAGCCAAGAATAGAGCCTTTGTGGCTGCAGTTATAAACTGCTTACTATTGTTTATTAATGTACAGTTAATGCTTAACAAATAATGAATTCACTAGATGCTAATGCTTAATAAATGAATAATAGTGTGTAGTTATTATAAAGTGTTACCGAATATTTTTAAAAGGCACTTAAAATGTTTAAATAATAAATAATTATATATTGTATTTTGAAGTGCCTATAAATATCTATATTGAGCATGTTAATTATCACAATTTATTGAATGACTGAATATCTGCATCCATCCGTCCGTCCGACCGTCCGTCCGTCTGTCTGTCTGTCTTTCTACCAACAGCCTATTAATTTTGAATAGCAAATTAATTAAACAATTACATTCACTCATCACCTGTACCCTAAGTTGATTTCACCAAGTAGGACATGTTTCTGAATTAACATCTATGTTAATCCTGGAACAACATTCAAATCAGCCAATCAGAATTAAGAGATATGTTTATTGTTTATGTTAAGTTTAGGCTTAAGCTTAGGTTTACGCACTTCTACATAATTGTTAACTGACTATTATTCACCTCTGATTTTGGGAATAATTTACAGTAATGGTTGGGTTTAGGGGGTAGCGAATAGGTATGGATTACATTTTCGAATCATGATGTGCTCTGCTGTATATGCAATACCATGAGATGATCCATTCTGAATGCAAACAACGTACAAAGCATTTAAGCCAACAGAACCAATCATTCAGGCAGCCAAATATTTGTCAGTGTGTTTCAAAGATGAAAGCCATTCAAGGCTATTTCACAAACTATGTCTGTCTGTCTCTCTCTCTCTTTCAAACGCACACATATACACACACACCCTTGGCCTTTCTACCTGATTTTTCCTGAACTGTCCCTCAGTTTGAAAACACTGTTGAGAAAAAAAGACATTCATTCGTTTATCAAAGCCACATTCTCTTATGTGATATCACACTCCTCTCCTTTTATCCACCTCTCCAGGCAGTCACAAAACTGTGTGTGTGTGTCTGTGAGGGAGCTGTTTATCTCTAGCATCCTGTGATATCTCTCAGTGTGTGTGTGTGTGTGTGTGTGTGTGTGCGTGTGTGTGTGTGTGTGTGTGTGTGTGTGTGATAGAGAGAGACAAAATTAGTCCCGTAAACACACTGGACCAAATGACATGTCCTCACACACTTTTATCTAGGAGTCATTATCTGTTGCACACACACTCACACAGGACCTCAGCCCCCCACGCTCATTGATCAGGGTGTTTGTTGGCATGTCTGATGTTTTATTCATCGTAGATTTACAGTGTGTTCGCAGAGCTGTGGAGAGGGAACTGATTTTATGCTGATAGCTTTTGATGAGACAGAGCCTCTGCGCGAACACATTCTCTTCGGCAGGGCTGACTGGGCTTAACCGACCCCGTCTGTTAATGCCCTGTGACTGTATGTTAGATTAGACCTGGCCGGCGCTGTATCAAAGTTCAATACTCCATTAGTTTTGTTTATAAGCATTGGGCCCGCGCCATTATTGAGGTCAGATTGTGTTTCGCAGAAGTCGCTCAAACCAATCAGAAAACGGAGTGATTTATAGTGAACTTCTCACCTGTGGGGATGGAGGTAAATATTCCACCCACAGCACGGCATCACGCGCTCATGCAAACGCCCGCGAGCACACGCATATACAGTTGAGCGCAAACAAAACACGGCTCTTTTAATCTCCATTACGTATCTGAGACGCACAAACAAGAGGCAGACAAACACACGAGCGTTTGAAATGTCATCCCTTCAGGGAGCGCTTTTGTGTTGGAGGAAGAAATACGGAGAGATCTGTTTTTTTTATGTCACACTGTAAACGCCCTTGACACAACCTCTGAAAATCCAGCATGGTTAATTAAAACCTTTATCTTGAAATAAAAACACAAGGATTACCGCAGCTTTAAAGACTACAGTTCTGTTTGTGATAATGAGAGCCGGAGATACTGTACATATTCTCTCTTATGACATTCTCACACCATGAATACATTTATGGACTCCTAATCGTACACTGGGTGGTTTTATAATCATACAATATTGATTTTTCATGATATCCAATTGGCATTAATATATGTCAGACATTGTAAAGAAATGTATTTATTCACAATTAAGTTTAGGGTTGCATCAAATAGTTTTCTCTAAAATCTGCAGTTTCCATTGTACTTTTACAAACATTTTTGTTTTACAAATGTATCATCATAAATGGTTTCTAATCAAACGAACTGACCAAATTTGTTCAATTTACAGTTTTTCTCACTCACTTTGGTGCATTTCTCACAACACTATATACAGTTGCACAACAGTTAATGCATTTCTCAAAACAATTAGTCATTTGTGCAGATTATAGTAGCAGTTTCTCATTTCTTCCAACAAATTGCAAATGCTTTGGACATGCATCAGTTGCTTTCATACAACTCTCTGCTGTTTTATGACATTATCATTTGCTCATGTCATGTCAGTCAAAATTAACTAAACTTGTGAGTGCTGAATAGTCATTCCATATAAAACAAATAGTCCTCATTTCATTACTTGAGTCTTTATGTACAAAAATGTTGAACTAGTGTCAAAATCTGTCAAGTTAATTTAATAAAACTTTTTAAATATTTTTTTTTTTCTGAAAATGTCTTCTAAATTAAACATTTTCATGAATGATTTACATACCTATGTATGATGGTTCAGTTCCAATATGTACTGCAATATTGTTTCCAGTTGTGCACAGCTCTACCCAAAGGGAGTTTAAGTTTGTTGTAAATAAGGGTGTATTTATTATTTTGCACAGTGCTGTGAATAAATTAGTATTGCAAAGAGCATACGCAGTAAAAATGAGAAACATACATATTCAGTGTCTTGTACTCAGATACCTCACTAAATGCAGTTGTAAGTGGCTAAATTATCAAATGCTTTTGTTTACATGACAAAACTTGTCTTTTTCACCAAAGAAGGTCCATACTGACTCCAAAGGCAGATACTGATAAGATCAGGGCCTGGTATGTGGACTTTGGGGGTTTTACGATGTGGTCACATGTTGATTGGTCAGTTTGAATGTATTTGGGCTTAAGTCACATGGTCAAGAAAGATACAAAATAGGTGGTAAAACGCTGCTCTGGCTATTTTCTTTTCCTGGGCTCTCTTTTCCTGGCCTGGCTTTTCCTGGTCTGCTTTCTTCCTCTGCTCCTCTCCTTCTCTGGAGTCTATCTTCTCTGACTCTACTGCAATCAGGCTAACTTCTGGGCCTGCTCTCTTTGTCTCTCTCTTCCTCCCCCTGTCTCTCTCCTTCTACCTCTGGTAACTTTATATGTTTTATCATGTCATATTTGATCATTTTATACAGTTATTTTGTAACTAATTCAGTTGTAACCATGGAGAATTATTGTCATTAAATCATCTCATTATCAAGTATTTGTGAATTACTTTTGATTTAACATCAACGCTTAATTGCTCCATATTGCAATACAATACAATCACATAATATCAACGCTCTCCCACATTTATAGCTATTAATAATGCCCTTATTTCAGTTTTTGGTATAAGATTGCAGAAGAATGCTTTGACTAGAATGTACAGTTTTTTACCATCAATACTGATAACTTTTTAGTCATTCGGCAGAACTACAGTTCGAACCGCTGTGGTAATTAACCCAATCCTACACAGTGATGTCTAACTTACTGTAGTTTTCAAATGGCTGTGCAAATAGTATATAGTGCTGTCTTGAGCATATTCAGGACGTCACCAAAATCTGACTTTTTTGCATTGGAAAAAATGAACAGAGTAAACTGTCCTAATGAAAACATGACAAAGCCATTTGACTATCATGCTCATAAACAATGGTGTCAGGACTTTTCATCTTGATGACACTGACACTTTCATTGACATGAAGACTTGCTTTTGAGGAATGAGCTATCCATTTTGAGCAAGTGACACGCTTTTGAAGGTTATCAACTAGCTTTTGCAGTTTGTACTAATTGTTTTGAGAAATGCATTAACTGTTGTGCAAATGTAAATAGTGTTGTGAGAAATGCACCAAAGCCACTGAGAAAAACTGTAATAACATTTAAAAAATGTAGTAAATTTTATTATTTGTTGTTTTTGTTAAAAAGTCCTTTTTAATATATTTACTTTTTTTTTTAAATATTGATATTCTTGAAAACTACTACTACTACTACTACTGATAATAATAATAATTATTGTGTTATTATTATTGTTATTATTATTATTATTATTATTATTATTATTATTATTATGGCGTCACCGTGGTGCAGTGGGTAGCACTGTCGCCTCACAGCAAGAAGGTCGCTAGTTCGAGCCTTGGCTGGGTAATTTTTCATTTCAGTGTAAAGTTTGCATGTTTCCTCCGGGTGCTCTGGTTTCCCCCACAAGTCCAAAGACAAGTGGTTTAGGTGAATTGGGTAAGCTAAATTGGCTGTAGTGTATGTGTGTTTCCCAGTGATGGGTTGCAACTGGAAGGGCATCCGCTGCGTAAAACATGTGCTGAATAAGTTGGCGGTTCATTCCGCTGTGGTGACCCCAGATTAATAAAGGGACTAAGCCAAAAAGAGAATGAATGAATGAATAATAATTATAATACTTAACTGATAAGTACTATATTTCTGTCATCATTTCCTTATGTTAAGCTTGTGAAGTGACTCTCTCAAGTTTTCAGTTTCCTGTAGATCTGGAAGTTCATATGAAATGTCCTCATATATTCAGACAGCAGATACTGAAAACCAATAGCCTTTTAGATGTATCCGTATTGAATACAAATGTTTTATTATCATTATCAACATGGTGTATTTACCTGTATATCTTAAGGCTTACTTACACTAGATAAGATATTATAAGAAACAAAGGCTTTTTGTCAGTAGTGTATTTACTATGTTACAAATCTAATGATTCAGCACCATTTCAACAACCACATGACAAGGTCAGTTGCAGGTCAGAGTAACACTAAAATGGGTAAAAACAAAACAGTAAAAACACATTTTTAGAACATTAGAACATTGTAATAGTGTAAAAAGTTGATATAAAGACAATTTTTTTGTGTGTGAAGGCAAGGTCATAACTTAAATTGCTCATATTTGACCCCTTTAGCCATTTATTTTTTTAATTTATTATAACTTGCTGAAAATGCCATGTTTGGGGTCAGAGGAAAGTGTAGGTGTTTTTCCAGCCTTAAATGCAAATAAGTTAGTTCTCCCTGCATTGTTCTGACATGCGCATCTCCTTCTCCTGTGTCATGACAGATAAACAGCACAGTGACAGGCTAGATTAATTCATGTATTTGCTGTGGAGTTTATTCAAGCCTTTCTGAAACGATGAATGAGCCACACACAAAGGCTGTTGCAAAACTTGCTGTACACACACACACACACGCACACGCGCACACACACACACACACACACACACACACACACACACACACACACACACACACACGCACACACGCACACACACACACACACACACACACACACACACACACACACGCACACACGCACACACACACACACACACACACACACACACACACATATTTAGCTTTGCACTGCTTTTCCACATCTACTAGTGGAAAATGTGACAGGATGCAAGTTTATATACTCTGCTGGATGGAAACCTGTTATGCTAATATACAAAATAAACCTGATTTAACATCCACAAACCGGGACTTCTGTTATGTAATTGAAGAGTCCTTGTTTACAGATTTGCTGACAATATTCAGCTGCGGTGATTCAACATTTTAAAGTTGTAAAAACTTGCAAAGTTTCTTTGCAAATCCTGCCTTGTGAACATGATTACATGCATTACTATGGAGACTAGTTAATACTTCCCTGTCAATCAATTTCGGTGGGTAGGGAAAACTGCACTGTCAAGTCATGTTGCAGTGGGACTCAAAATCACTGTGATTTTGTTCCTATATTAACATATTGAAAGGTTTTTGTTTTTTTAAAGAGTGTATCACTCCAATATGACTGTGGAAACACTATACCTACACACAGCTCTGTCCAAACATGATCGGAACCCTTTAAATGTTATTTGTTTAATCATCAATGCCAATCTAGTTAAGAATCCTTTACTTTTAAGAATACAATGGTTGTAGAATAGTTTGAGTTAATGTTCACATATGTCCATTTTTTATTTATTTTAGTTATTTTAGTAAATTTTTTTGGAAACGTCAAGGTCAAGGTAAAATTTATTGTCTCCCATAGGAGAAATTTGTTTTAGAAAAAAGGTTCTGCTGTACACAGACACCAACAAGACAACATTTAACATACATACACATTAAAAATCTAATCCTAAAATACCTCCTAATATAAATACGATTCCATAAAATCAATAATTTAAAACAATTATATAAAAATTTGTGTGCCCCCACTGCCCTCTGTTATGCCAACTAATCCAGTTATCTTAATCTTTGACCGTCCTACCCTACTTGCTCATTGATCAATTTAATTGAAAAAGGAACACAAGAATGTTTATACTTATTATACTTGCATAACGGGACCCTTTATCTTCTGCCAGAATTCATCAGCTTTTATTCCAAAGACAGCATATGTGAAGGATCAGATAAGATCTTGTTGGCTTGTGCACAACTCAAAGATGTCTTTTAGTGAACAAAGTGTCTTAATTCCCATATTTTTTCCTGCCACTCTCATCAGGTTATTTACTTGGGTTTTCATTTTTACTGTCAGATTCATAAACCAAACAATAATCCCATATCTGAAAATAGACTCTACGGTTGATTTATAAAAAGTTAGCGTTATTCTGCTACTCACTCCGAATAATCTTAGTATATGTAAAAAGTGTAATCGCTGATGAATTCTTGCATTAACACTTGACTCTTGAGTGCCAATTAAGCTTACAATCAATATTCACCCCTAAATATTTATATGAATCAACCTGCTTAATGTCTTTATCACAAACCACAACAGAGCTCCTATCGCTCACTGACCTGGGGTCTATGATTTCTTAACGATAATTGCCAGATTGTGGTCATCACACCAGCTGACAAACCATTTTACAGCCGCTCTATATTCCATGATGCTAGCATCTTTTGTGAAAAGGTGCAATAGTACAGTGTCATCAGAAAATTTAAGAATATATTGATTTGTCTGCTGCCTAACGCAGTCCTTTGTATAGAGGGTGAACAAAAATGGTGAACTTACACATCCTTGTGGCATCCCTGCATTGCTTGTTGCTACGTCAGATGACCCTGAATTAAATTTTACTTGCTGTGTCCTGTCTGTTAAAAAATGAAAAAAAAAAAAAAACATTTAATAACAAAGGGGTTCACTTGCAGTTTTACCAGCTTTTCCAAAAGTTTATGTGGTTTGAATTGAATTAGATGCTGAATTGAAATAAATAAAATGTAGCCTAGCATAAGTAACTGGGCTCTCTAGATGCTTTAAAACAAGATGTGATAAAGTGGAAATTGCATCAACAGTGCCACGGTTACTTTTGTATGCAAATTGAGACTGGTCTAAGTATGGCTCAACTTCCTTACGCAATTATTTTATTATAATCTTCTCAAATGATTTGATGACATTTCTCAAATGATTTGATGCCACTGGCCTATAATCATTATTGCCTTGTGGACAAGCCTTTTTTGATATTGGGATTATTACAGATTTTTTCCAGAGCTTTGGTACTGTATGTGTATCAACTGAGAGTTGAAACAGGCGATGCCAGGCTGGTGTGAGCTCCTCAGCAAATGTTTTTAGAAGAAAGTATGTAATACCATCAGGTCCCATTGCCTTACTAGAACATAAAGATTTAAAAACCTTAGTCACGTCTCCTTGATGTATTAACCTACAATTTTCAGCCATGTTGTAGTTTACTTCCCCTAAAATTTTTTCACATTTTTCCAAATTATCAGTCCAAATTGAGATTATCAAATCTCAAATAAAAATTATTCAATTAATTTGCCTTATCAGATTTGTTACAGGCGAACAATGCCTTTCTTTTAGGAGTCATATTTGTCATTCTCCGAATTGAGTTCCATAGCTCTTTTGTATTGGATTTTAACAAATGTTGTTCAGTCTGTTCTTTATATTGTATCCATGCAGTTCCCGATTAAGGTCTTTTTGTGCTACTCTAAGCCCCATTGTCTCACCCGACCTCTAGGCCAATTTCTTCCTTTTGATGCAGCCTTTAATGCAGCCCTGTTATATATGGTTTGCTGTTTGGATAACACTTGATGGTTCTCTGTGGAATGATAGAGTCCATGCAGAAGGAAATATAGGAGAAGGTGAATTAATTATTTATAAATAATTAATTAATTCATAACAAATTAATTGTGTGTAGCCTACCGTTTCAACTACCTGACCCGCACGGTCTATGTTTTACCCATAACCAAATCATAAATAAATAAAGATAAGTCACACACAAATTACCACCTGTTAATCACTTTTTATCAGACTCTGGCATGAATAGGCAGAGTGATCTGTGTCGTTATAATGGCGTTGACAAACTTGATTGGTAAAAAGGTGCACAAACAACATGAACCAACGAACAGTATCTGAGGTTTTTACTAAAATTACTAAGTACAAGCGTGAAAGTTAAAATAGGTGACGTAAAAGATTGAAGCAGTGTACTAACGCTGTAACACGTTACCACGTTACCTATTCAAAAGACAGATAATTTGTTATATAGAGACAAGATGAATTAAATATCATGTTTAACAACTATAGTGAGACTATAGTGATAAACTGTCCGACGTGCACTGCCCTCAAGGGTTTTGCTGACTGCTGGAGCTCAGACGAGCGCATGATAGTGTGCGTGGTCATGTGAAGTGCGTTTTCAGCAGTATAGTGTGGAAGGAGGGCTGTTCAAAAATCCTAGGTGAAACACCAGTGTGGACGTGGATAAATTTTGTTCTAAAGTGCCACGTTAAAACTAAGACGTATGAGTGTAAACAAGGCCTAAGTGTGTATTTTTCATGAGCTGGTTTGCGACAGGGGTGGGGCGGAGGATCAGCATTGTGATGTCTATTGGCCATCGGCGATGGACGATGTCATCATCTATGGACCCAACCCCAGGCCATTACTTCCACTGTATCTGTTCAGCTGAGGGAATGGAACCAACCCCGTGATGTCAGACAAAGTGACATTCTAAGATGGCGGCACCCTAGGTCTAAAAACTTGGTAAAACATGCCGTTTTCTTCAAAATGGTTACATTAATCGAGTTTGTATAAATATATTTTCATTAATGTGGAAACCAATATACAAAATAATGTAAAATTAAGTGCTTCACTTCTACTTTAAAGTTTATGTGCTCAAAAACACATCAAACTATAAGGCCAATAGTGTTTCGCAACAAGTGACATCACCAATAGGCTTGGGTGATGTTGACCGATTTGGCATCGTACGATGTCTAATGTGAAACATCGCGATGGACGATGGCATCGTTGTCGTAGGCGCCAGTGAATTAATTATTTATGAATAATTAATTAATTCATATTTAAGTAATTATTTGTAACCCACCGTTTCAACCCGTTGGTCTTTGTTTTACCCATAACCAAATCTTAAATTATAAAGATAAGTTACACACAAATTACCACCTGTCAATCACTTTTTCCGCAGGACTTTTTTTTTTGGCATGAATAGGCAGAGTTATCCGTGTTGTTATAATGGCGTCGACAAACTTGGTTGCTAAAAAAGGTGCACAACCAACAGGAACCAACCAACAGTATCTGAGGTTTTCACTAAAATTACTAAGTACTAGCGTGAAAGCGAAAGATTGAAGCAGTATACTGACACTGTGACAAGTTACCTGATAGATTCAAAAGACTGAAGGGTCACCCGCTGACAACTGGAGCTTTAACGCACGCATACACTGCAGCGCATGCGTGATGTGCGTTTTCAGCAGTATAGTGTGGAAGGAGGACTGTTCAGAAATGCTAGGTGAAACGCCAGTGTGGACGTGGAATCGTGGATCGTTTTCGTTCTAAAATGGCATTTTAAAACTAAGACGTATTAGTGTAAATGGGACCTAAGTGTGTATTTTTTTGTGAGCAGGTTGCTGCTGCAACTGGTGTGGGGCAGAGGATTGCAGTGCCGGCTCAGCATCGTGATGTCTATAGGTCATCGGTGATGCATCGTCTATCGATCAACCCTAATCACCAACTACTGGTCTGACATAAATAATACAGCATTTTAATTCATTGTTAATGATCCAGCTGAACAGATAACTTTGAAAATGTTGTCTTCTGCAACTTTACAAAGGAAAGTTGTACATCAATGCTGTGTAGGTGATGATAAAAAACTGATTTGGATGACAATTGTTAATCCCAGATGACATTCATGATGTACTTTGAGAGACATAAAAGTGTCCACTTACCTGATTGAGATGACTGATAAAAGTTCTGTGAATGACAAATCAAAATCAGACATGCCAGAAAGCAGTGTGATTAATTTAACAATCAAGTGGGATTCTGTAACTGGGGAAATCTACAATATAACACCACCAAATAATTAATACACTTCAAATATCTCATTTACACAGAACATGAACTTAACAGAGTGCATAATTATCACAGTAGGCATGTTACTACTTTCAACAAGACTGAAAGTGGAGCCACACTGAGAAATGAAAACCGTGCACAGAACAGGAAGCAGCGAATAAACATTTTGTGACATCCATCAGTGGACAAGAGGAGCGGAGGAAAATAATCACAGAGATTTGGCACTAGAGGGCAGCAGGATTGTGGGATTGTGTCAAAAGGACTTGCCATTCAAATTGAGATGAAAATAGAAACGAGAACTTTTCCTTCTTTTACAGCTCACTGCCTGAACAACTTAATTACCGCCACTTCTCTTCACCTGAGGGGCTTTGTGTGTATGAAGAACCAGCGCATGTGTGTTTGTGCTCTGATGTTCCATCGAAACAAGTTCATCAAACCTACACTGCATATCTAACGTATTTGTTTAAACATTTGTTTTATAATTTTTTCCATTTTTATTAAGGTATCAGTTGTCAATCACAGACAGCGTTCTGTCTGTCACAGTACAAAGCACAAAAGGTGGATGAGAAGCGTAGTCTGAGGTGTAGAAATCTCCCAGTCTTACAGCTGGCCTTTTCTGATGTCTGTTCTCCTAGTTCTCTTCATATCTGCAGGGCAAGAGTCGACTCTATATAGTCTATGGCTTATTAATATTCCATACGGTTCTGAACCTGCTTCTCTCAATTCATATTCAATCACTTCTTTTATTAAAAAGAAATCCAGTGTTTAATGTTTAACTCTGTTCCTCTAATGTGCATTTCTAGCATGATTTTCAGAAGACATCCACTCAAATGTCGCTCAGTGAAATTATAGTAGCCTATATGTATCAAAAAACCTTGTCAGGTATATTTTGAACAATAACCAATTGATGTTTCAAATTAAAAGACTCTATTTATGGATCCTTTTGCAGGCACAAAATATTAATTGATTGACCCTTTTCACATTTCTCAGTAGCGGAAGGAGTAAATGGTTGGGTAAACTAAAGGAAGCTTTATTTTTTACAATTCTATTAGCTGAAATAATAAAATAAAAATTCCTTGATGGTGTTATCAAGACTTTCAGAAAAAGGAAAAAAAAATGTGTGAGACTGAGGAGAGAATAATGTTAGATTTACTCTCAGCCCCATAGATGCTGCATTACAAACCTATAAGGTAATTCGTCTTTTGTAATTTGACTCAAAAATGATACAATACATTCATAAATGCACATAAATGTTCATACGAGATTTTAAAAAAATATATTTAAAACTTTTAGGGTTTAGGATTATGGTGACCGTTAAACGCATCATATCAGTCTTGTGAAAAGTGTCCACTATCATGTTATTGTACTTTGCAATGCTCAGTCTACTGTTTCCATTTGTCAGCAAGACTTGTCAAAGTTAGTATGATCTCCTAATCTTTTATATATTTAATATGTATTTATGGTTTTGTAAATACAAAACACAAGCTTTAAAACCATATATTTATATATCCATACGGTTCTGAACCTGCTTCTCTCAATTCATATTCAATCATTCAATCTTTTATTTAAAAGAAATCCAGTGTTTAATGTTTAACTCTGTTCCTCTAACGTACATTTCTAGCATGATTTACAGAAGACATCCACTCAAATGTCGCTCAGTGAAATTATAGTAGCCTATATGTTTCAAAAAATCTTGTCAGGTATATTTTGAACAATAATAATTTCATGTTTCACATTAAAAGACTCTATTTATGGCTCCCTATGCAGCCACAAAATGTTAATTAAGTATCATGTTCATGTTATTTAATTGTAACTTATTTCAGTTCACTCATTTGTCAGCAAGACTTGTCATATATTTAATAAGTATTTATGGTTTTGTAAATGCAAAATAAAAGCTTTAAAAGCATGAATAGATATAGTCTATAACTCAATATGTGGGTCAGTTTTTTATTCATAAAGACGTCACCACCTACTGGCCATAACAATCAAAGTCACTGACAAAATCTCCTCAGCTGTCAGTACAGTTTGCATTATTTCAGTTCAAAATAGCACATGAATATAGCGAGAATGAGGTCAAAATAGACAGAAATATTACTGTACTTTCCAAACCCATTATATCTGTTTAGTGCTTAGCACTTAATACAAAAACAACTTTCATATATTTAATGTTTAGTTTAGCTACTTACACGCTGCACTTCGCTGGAGAGTTGTTATGCTGGAATGGGGTTTAAGCAAAAGGACCGCCTACTTTAATATGATTGGCCATTTCCAATATTTGGAGTGACAAAATTAATAGGCAATTATTTCATGATTTGTTATACACATTATACCAAGGTCCAACCCTTACAGACATTGGGGCTATACAACTTGAATATTGTTTAATTTTTGCATGAATAACATTATGGAGCTAATAATAGGCCAAAAACAATCTGAATTTAAATTGTGTTCATTTGAATTATTGAAAATTGTAATTTAATAAATCTGAATTTTTATATGCCATTAAAAATTGTTTTGAATTAGAATTTCTTAATTTGAATTTGAATTTCATAACTTGAATATTGAACATCTGAAATGTAAGGCAACAGAATTTTTCAAAGCTGTATTTTCAAACTTTTTGTTTGGTACTTTTGTGTTTTGAGTTTATAGACTGCAGATCATAAAAATACAGTTTCAAATTTTCAAGATGAAGAAATTCAGAACATCAAATTCAACGTTCTAAAATTCAAAACCAGAAATTTAGATTCAGCAGAAAGTAGGTCAGGGATCATCAACAGGGAACGATTGTTAGACGATCACAGAAAAGTCAAACTACGCATTTTGATGGTTCTAAGCACATTGATGGTTTATTTCAGCAGACAAAGGCCTCTTTTATTTTATAGTACAGCACAACATATAGTAAAGCATTTTAAGTTTGCCCAAAGCCCATTATAAACACTGAAATGCTGCCTCTTTTAAATCATTTTAAATATATTTAAATTTAAGATGTCATATTTAACCTTACAATTATATTTATTTGAATGTTCTGTTTTTTCCAAAAATTAAAAAATATTACATTGTTTTGGCAAAAATACATTGAAACCAAAATGTCCAATGGGTGACGCCAAATTTCTCCATGTCTCTGAATTGTTTATTCAATTCAATTCAATTCACCTTTATTTGTATAGCGCTTATACAATGTAGATTGTGTCAAAGCAGCTTCACATAAAAGGTCACAGTAAATAGGAACAGTGTAATTCAGTTTGTAGTGTTTAAGTTCAGTTCAGTTGAGCTCAGTTCAGTGTGGTTTAATAATCACTACTGAGAGTCCAAACACTGAAGAGCAAATCCAACGATGCGCACCTCTACAGATCCCGAACCATGCAAGCCAGTGGCGACAGCGGAGAGGGAAAAAAAACTTCACTAAAGGCGGAAGTGAAGAAAAAAACCTTGAGAGAAACCAGGCTCAGTTGGGCACGACCATTTTAATTTCTCCGCTGGCCAAACGTCTTGTGCAGAGCTGCAGTCTCAGTGGCGGAGGCTGGAAGGTGGCCTCAGCGAAGACTCGTCTGTCTCTGGAGCGTCACAGGAATCAGTCTCATGCTCTCCACTCTTCCATGACCATCGCAGTAGCTGCTCAGGATTCGGCCAGGTCCAGGATATGGAAACCTTGGGATCATCTCGTCGTTGGTCTTGGATCGAATCAGTGACTCTGCATAGTCTGAGGGCCTCGGGAAGAGTATCCCCAGGTGGAAATAGAGAATAAAGAAAATAATTAGCGTAGCTGATGTTCACAGTGTATATCAGCAAGATGCATAACCTGTGTGGAAGCCCCCTAAGTGGTGCACTAAGTGTACGCTTTACTGAACAGATAGGTCTTTAATCTAGTTTTGAATTGGGAGAGTGTGTCTGAGCCTCGGACGTTATCAGGAAGGCTATTCCAGAGTTTAGGAGCTATAAATGAGAAGGCTCGACCTCCTTTACTCGACTTTGCTATTCTAGGTACTACCAGAAGCCCTGAGTTTTGAGACCTTAAAGAGCGAGTTGGATTGTAGCGAGACAGAAGATTGGTTAGATAAACAGGAGCTAGATTATTTAAAGCTTTATATGTAAGAAGCAATATTTTAAATTCAATACGAAACTTAACAGGCAGCCAGTGTAAGGAGGATAAAATTGGGGTGATGTGATCAAATTTTCTAGACCTGGTAAGAACTCTGGCAGCTGCATTTTGTACTAATTGAAGTTTGTTAATAGAGGATGCTGGGCAGCCAGCAAACAGAGCATTACAGTAGTCCAGCCTAGAAGTCATAAAAGCATGGACTAGCTTTTCTGCATCTGAGATGGATAGAATACTTCGTAACTTAGCGATATTTCTCAGATGAAAGAAAGCAGTTTTTGTGACATGGGATATATGATTTTTAAAAGTTAAATTGCTGTCTAATATGACACCCAGATCTTTTATAGTAGAGCTAACGCTAACTTTGTATCCCTCTAATTGTAGGTCGAGTTGTGAGATCTGCTGTGTACAGGATTTAGGCCCAATAAGTAATAATTCTGTTTTGTCTGAGTTTAAGAGAAGATAATTGTTGGTCATCCAGTCTTTAACATCTTTAATACACTCAGTTAGCTTGGACAGTTTAGACGTCTCGTCAGGTTTAGTTGAAATATATAATTGAGTATCATCTGCATAGCAGTGAAAGCTGATCCCATGTCTTCTAATAATGTCTCCCAGGGGGTAGCATGTATATTGTAAACAGTAAAGGGCCTAAAACTGATCCTTGAGGCACCCCGTATTTTACTGGGCTGATTTGTGAAGGCTGTCCATTAATATTCACAAACTGGTAACGGTCAGATAAGTATGACTTAAACCATTGTAGGGCCTGTCCCTGGACACCTGTAGACTTTAAGCGATTAATAAGGATACCATGGTCAATGGTGTCAAATGCCGCACTAAGATCGAGTAGAACTAATAGCGAGATGCACCCTTGGTCAGCAGCTAAGAGTAAATCGTTGGTTATTTTCACTAATGCAGTTTCTGTACTGTGATGAGCTCTGAAACCTGACTGAAACACTTCAAAAACATTGTTGGTCTGCAGAAAGGAGCATAATTGAGCAGAAACAACTTTTTCTAGTATTTTAGATATAAATGGAAGGTTTGAAATAGGCCTATAATTAGCTAAGTTGCTGGATTCCAGTTGTGGTTTCTTAATAATAGGTTTAATAACAGCTAACTTGTAAGGATTTGGAACATGGCCTAAAGATAAAGAAGAGTTGATAATGTTAAGAAGAGGTTCTCCTATAACAGGTAGCAACTCTTTCAGTAACTTTGTTGGAATTGGGTCCAATATACACGTAGCTGATTTAGAGCTATTTATAATTTTGTCTTGCTCTTCCTGTTCTATGATTTTAAAGCACTGTAGGTTATTTAGATTCAGAGGCGTGTTTACTGGATCTGAAGTATAAGGCGGTGCAGAAAGTTTAATATCTCCTATTTTCTGTCTAAAGCCTTCTATTTTATCACTGAAAAAATTCATGAAGTCATCACTACTAATTTGCGATGGAACGTTTTGTTCCATAGATGACCGATTATTTGTTAATTTAGCAATGGTGTTAAATAAGAATCTAGGATTGTTATGATTATTTTCTATCAGTTTGCGGAGGTGCTCAGCCCTGGCAGATTTTAAAGCCCTCCTATAGCTGGACATACTGTCTTTGTATGCAATTCTAAAGACTTCTAAATTAGTTTTTTTCCATTTACGTTCCAGGGCACGGGTTGCTGTTTTGAGAGCGCGGGTATGACTATTATACCACGGTGTAGTTTTATTCTCTCTAGCCTTTTTTAGTTTGATGGGTGCCACAGTATTTAAAGTGCTGGTAAAGATGGCATCCATACTGCTGGTTACTACATCAAGGTCATTTGCGTTTGCGGGTGCATTTCGAAGTAGAGAAAGATCAGGTAAGTTATTTATAAATTCATCTTTAGTGGATGGAACAATAGTTCTACTAGGACGATATATCGGAGCGGATCTGCTAATTTCAGGTAAACACAGCTTATATAGTATGAGGTAGTGGTCTGTAATATCATCACTTTGTGGTATAATGTCTACATCAATGACCTCAATTCCATAAGACAGAATTAGATCTAGTGTATGCTTTAGGCGATGGGTTGGACCAATAACATTTTGCTTTATTCCTAGTGAGACCAGCAAGTCCATAAACGCGAGCCCTAATGTGTCGTTAGCGTCATCTATGTGGATGTTAAAGTCTCCTACAATTAGTATTTTATCAGTTTTAACTAGTAAGTCAGAGATAAAATCAGAAAACTCTTTTAGAAAATTGACATTGGGTCCTGGGGGTCTATATATGGTGATTAGAGCGAGAGATAACATAGGTTTTTGCATAGTGTTTGGAAGGATAACATTAAGCGCTAATACTTCAAAGGAGCTAAACATAAGTCCGTTTCTCTGATTAACATTAAGAATATCACTAAAGATTGACGCGACTCCACCACCACGACCAGTTTGACGAGCCTCATGCTTATATAAGAATCCTGGAGGAGTTGCTTCATTTAAACTAATATAGTCATTTTGTTTCAGCCAGGTTTCAGTGAGACAGAGTGCATTAAGATTGTTATCTGTTATTATTTCATTTATGATAAGTGCTTTAGGTGCTAGTGACCTGATGTTTGGGAGACCAAGCTTCATGAAATTTGTATTTTCACTTTTTAGTGTTTTTTCTGGTTTAATTCTTAATAGATTATTTCTGGAGCACACAGTACGTTTGTTTCTTGATCTAATAATACGAGGAACAGACACAGTCTCTATGGGGTTAGCTAGGTATGCATTACTGTTATTTATGTGGGACGAATAGGAGTCTGTGTGGCTAAATTGTGAATTTTGTGAATTTTTACTTACTAGTCAGATAAAGCGAAGTATTCTGGTGATGTTGTCTGACAGGAGTTCAGCTCCAGCTCGACTGGGGTGCAGCCCATCAGCGTGGAAAAGCCTAGGACGCTCCCAGAAAAGATTCCAGTTATTGGCAAAGAGCAATTTCTGTTCTTCACACCATGTTAATAGCCATTCATTCAGAGCAAAAAGTCTACTGAACCTTTCCTTTCTACGGCGGTAGGTAGGAAGCGGTCCAGAAACGATGATCTGGGTGGCGGGCTAGGTGCGTCGAACCGTCTCGATCAGGCTCCTGAAGTCCTTCTTCAGGATCTCCGTCTGCCGGAGCCCGGTGTCGTTCGTCCCCACGTGGAGGACGACGGCACCGAGGCTCTCGGCAGCGCTCAGGATAGTAGGTATCTGTGCAGAAATATTCTTAACTCGGGCACCAGGGAAGCAGAAAGTGCGTACTTTGTTACCTTTGGAGGAAGTGGAGCGGACGTGGCGCACGATTGAGTCGCCAATGATGGCAACATCGCGACCCGTCTCGCGGAGAGGGGCGAAGCGGTTCTCCGTGGGGATCTCGAACACCGGAGGAGGAGACGTTCTGCCCCGGGACCTGGTAAGCACCTTACGCGGCTGCACCCAGGGGCCGTGGTAGCCGGGAGTCGGCGTGAACGACGCCTGGGTGCACCACGTCCTCGGTGCGCTGGGCCTGGACAGAGAAGCACACGGGGTTGAGGAAACTGGGAGATTGTCGTTGTATCGAACACTTACCTCAGACGAGCGAGTACGGGTTAAGAGCAGAGCCCTGATGCCCTCTCGCGTCGTCTCCAGCGAGCGAATCTGGGACTCCACCGCTTCCAGCTCCAGCTCCAGCGCCTCCATCGATGCCTCTCCTGCACTCAAGGACAGACACGCAAGCGACATTGTACAAGGTGAAGAGCAAAGCCAGAAAGTGAGAAAATAAGTGAGTGAAAGAGGTTGGTAGCTTTAGCTGACCAGCGGTGCTAGCAGGCTAAAGCTACAAACACCAAGCGGATGCTCGAGAGACAGAACGTTTAAAAGTAGATTTGTTTGTATGAGTGTGTTAGGGGATTGTTCACCCCAAGTAGGAGAGATAAATATTTTGTGAATGAGGAGGTATTTTATGATAAAAATGTAAATTGCGAATCTAAACTCCAAACAAACGCAGCGAACTCCAAACAAACGCCTTCTATTCAGATTCATTCTGCTCATTTATTAATGAATTAAGTGACTCAATATGAATGACTTGCTATGAGATTTCTTGTTAACCTCATTTAAGTGCTTAAAACTTTGTTTCAAATGGTAACAACGTAAGAGGTGTTAAAAAGTTTATATTGTTGTGAATAGAGTACAGTGAAATCTACTTGATGAGTTTTCAACATAATGTTCTATGTGACCCGAAACCAAAATCAGCCTCCCCTATACTTAAAGTACATATGAGTTTAATTTTACATTAGACTTTATGTAGATAAAAAACATTTATTTTTACTTATTTCCAAAAAAAAAAAAAAAACCACCCTCATAATCCGCAGCTTGTAATTCGTCCATAACTATAAATCAAGCAGAAGCGAACATTCTTAGTTTGAATGTTCTGAATTTCTTCATCTTGAAAATTTGAAACTGTATTTTTACTCACTGGATATCTGCAGTCTGTGAATTCAGAACACAAAAAAATCTGAAGTTTGAAAATACGTCTATAAAAAAATTCAGCCCTGAAAAATTATGTTGTCTTACATTTCAGATATTCAATATTAAAGTTATGAAATTCAAATTCAAATTAAGAAATTTAAATTCAAAACATTTGTAGTGACATATAAAAATTCAGATTTATTAAACTACAAATATTAATAATTCAAATGAACTCAATTCAAATTCAGATTGTTTTGACCTATTATTAGCTCCACAGTAATAGCATAAATATTCTTGTGCTAAAAGACTAGAAAGCATCTTTTGTATTCATACCCCAGGTAGCCAGCGGAGTGTCGGGTGACTTGGCTGTATGCTGGTGTTGTGTCGAGGAACTCACCCCTGCCGCAAAATGCACCCCATCATAGACTTTCATTAACATTCTGAGTCTACATTTAAAAAAAAGTTCTAAGGTCATAATTGATTAAAATCGATTAATGATTTAAAATGATTATTATTTAAATTAATAAAGCAAGGACAAGAAGTAAAACACATTTTAATATGCATAGGTTTAAAAATAAATGTAAAATAATAATTTTGACTGTAGAGCAGCCTAAAATTAGGCTTTTTAGTGGGTTTTAAACAGACATTTAGGCTACATGGAACACATAAAATTGTTGCTGTTGTAAACTAAACAACTCAATAAACAATTTACTTAATGTCATCGGTATTGTATTTAAAGTAAATTTATTTTTTATTTATTTATCTATCTTCTGTAAGGAAAGGGTTCCATTCATGAAACTCACCTCAGTCACTCTCATTAGTGTTGTACGCCACAACACTGGCATCCGCTTGCCAGAAGTGAGCCAGCTCTGGACCAGTTTCTATTTGCCAGATTTGGGCCGACTGTGGTTGTGAAACGGCAAATTTAGCCAATTATGGGACATATATCCAGCCTAATTTTCCAAATAGACCAGGGGTAAACTAGGGTGAGTACTGGGAGTGGTCAGATTATAATATATTTGTGCATTATTTTCTTATAACATTTGACAGCTAAAAAAAGGAGTAGGTTTTTTGAAACATGTAAGTAAATATTTGATATACTTTAGTAGACTATAAAATCATATCTGTAAATTTGACTTGATCGAAACACTACTTCATTTTGTCCTGTCTTTGACCAATGTATTTAAATTATTATTACCAACAACAACAACAATTAAGAATAATTAAAGAAATTGTGTAACAGACTTTATATGCAGCATGACTTAATCTAATACAACCACAATTGGAAAAAGTTGGGAGGTTTTGTAAAATGCAATAAAATCAAGAATATTTGATTTTATAATTATCTATAACCTTTATTTAAGTGTGTTCGAGCCATAAAAATGTTAATTGCTTGACAAGTTTTTTTCAATGCAAATAATCTTTTCTTTTTGCTTATTAAATACAAGTTAATGATAACTAACAAATCACAGATTCTTAATTTCATTGCATTTTACAAAAATGCTTTAGGGTTGTAGTAGAATGCACTCTTTTTATAACTGACAAATGTAATGAAAAACAGAGGTATGCTTTAAAAATTCTCTATAGAGGCTTTTATAATGACACATTTTTTCTGCATTATGCAGTGGATATCTGTCATTCTGAAAGCCATCATAGAGAAAGTTCAAGTCAAATGAATTATATTTCTTATGAGATGTAATTGCATACTTTAATAATTTCAGATTTTTTTTATTAATGTACCTTAAATCCTTTTTAATGTTTACTTATTAAGAAATTAACACAAAAGTAATAAAATTTATATTTTAATTCCTTAATGGAAAGTGTTAGATTGCTAGATGTTAGAAAAAGTATCAACAAAGAATGTCAAGAATATCATATTTCATTCCAGCATTTCTGAAAGACAATAATATAACCTGAATGACTGTCAGAATTTTGTCTATAGCTGCATGACAATCCATATGCTAGCATTAAATTCTAATGTTCTCTGTTTTTATTGAAATCTATTGAATACAGTGAGTAGCCTGGTGATTGATGTCCAGCACTGTTAAGGTATACGGTTCAAGAACAAACAGTGGTGACCTTAGAAAAGCTAATTTTATCACAGTCCTGTCAGTGTCTGCTTCTGTTTTCCATCACGCCAGGAGCCTCTTAACCTCAGGGTTCTCCAGTGGGAATGTTTTTTTTTTTTTCAGCTGGTCGCTTGGGATGAGAAATGACTTCACTATCTAGTAATGCAGAAACAGAGAGGTCACAGATATCCAGGAAACAAATGTTATACTAGATAATAAAACTATTAGCTAAATGTAAAGAGAGAATCATATGTCTGCAAGCTTGCCCTGTGTTTACTAAAATAACAAGCTAACAAAATAACAAGCTAAAAGTTAACAAACAAATAATCATGCTAAAAATGGATTTATTGTTTTTCTGAGGGCACAGAGAGTAAAGATGTGCTCAAAATGGGAAAAAAAATCATAATTTTGAATCAGCCTATTGAAATGAACCCACTAGTTGCTTCAAATGTAAATTTAAACCTATAAAATATAAGCCAGATATGACATTGAATTTATTCAATGAGTTTATTATATAAGTTCAAAAAGTGTGATTGTTTAATTGCCTGTGCTATTTGTGATTTTATTTGTAGAAAGTAAAAAGACAATAAAAAGAAAATTAAATCTATCTATCTATCTATCTATCTATCTATCTATCTATCTATCTATCTATCTATCTATCTATCTATCTATCTATCTATCTATCTATCTATCTATCTATCTATCTATCTATCTATCTATCTATCTATCTATCTATCTATCTATTTAGATAGATAGATAGAGAGAGAGATAAGATGTTAGATTGCTAAATGTTAGGAAAAATATCATATATATAACATTTTGTCACTGTGCAAAACTCTTAGGCCATCACCAGCTTTGTACAAATCTACCTATCTAAAAGGTATAGAGCAAGTGCAGGGTCATGACTTTTGGGTAAACTATACGTTTAATATACAATCAGAAAATATGTACTCCACTGAAATATGTACACGAAATTCAGAACAAAATTACTTTTGTAATGAAAAGACTAGCATCATAAGACTTTTTAACCTGACCTCTTTAGCACCAAGCAACAGCTTTAAATTTTTTGTTAAGTTTGTCTTTTCTAAAATGATGTGCTATTTAAAGTCAAGCATCTTTCAGCATTTATAAAAGTTCTTTTCTGGATTTAGCATGTTCTATCTTTGTTTTTCTCTTCAGGTGAATTTCATACTGCTTATAATATTGCCTACTGTATATACAACCCGGGCTCATTCTGAAAACGTACCTCTATATACATAAGTTATATACAAATATGTCCAAGGAGAATTTATTTTGCAGTTTTTGTTTTCGCGAATGGATGAGAGGCCGCTGTGTATGCTTTTTAAGATCTCAAATTTCTCTCGCAAGTGCCATTCATGCCTGCTGTTCTCATGTAATCCACCAGAGGCCGCTGTTGACTGACTGTTTGACTGACTGAATGACTGACTGACTGACTAACCGACCAATCGACTGACCCACCCTCCTCCTTCCCTAAACTCAACCAATTTTATCGATTGACCATCCCACCCACTTCCGTAAACCAAACCAACAATTTTCAAAAAAAAATCCAGAAATAGAAAAGCCCTCACCTGATTTTTACCACGTTTTCAGATTTTACCACATTCTCACCCTGTTATTTAATTGTTTATTTTTATTTTTTGGATTCTGTTTTTGTCTTAACTGCTTCCTGGAACCGTTTTTCACCGGACTCAAACCCCATCGTTGTGGTCAACTGCTCTCAGTGTCTCAAGTTCGTCGACATACATGACAAGCTAACAGGACAAACTGGTTACAGTGGGAAAGTCGTCCACACAGAGGTAAGCGGTCAGCTGAAAAGGAAGCACAAAAAGGAATGGCGTCATACTACCCCGTATAGTTCGTTTAAAAAATGAAATGCAGCCATACGTACCTCTGGCTACATAATTTGCAGTCTCCAGAACCATATATAAGACTACGTTTTTAGAATGAGCCTATGTTGTGTTGTGTATAATATTCAGGTCTGGACTCTGTGGAGGCCCTTTCATGAATGTCTTTGTTTCATCAGCTGTTTTTCTCTCTAAGTAGGATTTCATTACATTAGCAGTGTGTTTAGGATCATTATTCATTCATTCATTTTCTTTTTGGCTAAGTCTCTTTATTAATCAAGGGTCGCCACAGCGGAATGAACCGCCAACTTATCCAGCATATGTTTTACGCAGCGGATGCCCTTCCAGCTGCAACCCATCACTGGGAAACACCCATAACCTCTCATTCACCCTCATACACTAATACATAATTTCATTCATTCATTTTCTTTTTGGCATAGTCCCTTTATTAATCTGGTGTCGCCACAGCGGACTTAACCGCCAACTTATCCAGCTCGTTTTTACGCAGCGGATGCCCTTCCAGCTGCAACTCATCTCTGTGAAATGCACACATAATTTTGTTTATTTAATTCATTTATAGCGCATGTCTTTGGACTTGTGGGGGAAACTGCACCACCGTGCACCACCGTGATGCCCCAGGATCATTATCATGCTGAAAAATAAACCTATTCCTAGTAGGGATTACAGGACAAATTAAAACCTGTCTGTACTTTTCAGCATTCACTATCTCATCAATTGAGGCAATATTGACAACAGCTCTGGCAGAAATGCAGATCAAACCAAGACAGAAACTATTTCTAATGAATATTCTTCCATTTTTTTACTAACTCTATCTTTCATACTGCATGTCTTAAACAATTAGACCCAAAAATCCAACTACAACCTGTATTTTCTGGTTGTATTTTAATAAAGACAATGAGACGTAATATATAATGTCATTATACCCTACTAAAACAACAAATGTAACTGGGGGCCTAATACTTTTGCATAGTATTGTATATATACGTATATACACTTAATAATAATACTGTTAAATTGCTGATAATAATGAGTTTGTATTATTGCAATAAATAAAATGATAAAACTAATATAAGGTTACAAACACTAAAATGTAATTAAAAAAATTTATAAGAAATATGAGAATCTACAAAACAAGATAATTACTAAAGAACCTATTAAAAGAATATAAATACGACAAAATAAAAAATAAATATTAAATTAAAATACCTTGTATATTTGTACATGCTTTCTCATTATGAGAGTGAGACAATGAAAAACACAAATCACATACCATTGCACAATGTGCTCAGCATCTCCACACATCCAACCCCTGTTGACTGGTCAGAGATAATCTAGTCAGTTATCAGACTCACAGTGGATCAGCTGTGGACAGATTAAACACAGAGGTTATCCAGACAGACTCTCATGCCTCTATCATCAGATCATCCCCACACTCCAGCGGATTCACAATCAAAACACAAACACGATAACAGCACGCCGAAGCCCTGATCATCATGGACCTATTTGCATATTCATTAACATACATCTACATTCAGCTCACTGTAAATGCAAAACCGCAGAAACGCAGACTCTCAAATAATGCATCTGGAAAATTAGCAAACCAGAAACAGCTCTGAAAAATGAAACACGCTGAAATATTGAATCACCATCGGTTATGCAAGATTACTGCTCCATTAACATCAACATTTCTAAACACACTTTTAAATACACAGCTTCTAAAATTCTCCCAAGTGACATTATTAATAATTTTCAGCACATCTGCTCAGGATCCAGCATTCGTGACATGGCACTAAAACAAAAATGCCTCTGTTTCTGTTGTGAAATAATTAGCAACACAGGTTTCAGGATTAAAACATATAAAAATACTATGTTTTTATATAGTCACTGAGTTATACTGGCGCAAAATATATGTGAACATCTGGTCTCAGTCAGTGTCCATAAATATATTTCAGGACAGAGAATGCATTACTTAAACTCATGTAGCCAGAATCATGACTACTAAATCACAGAACTTCAAGATCACACAAGTTACTTACAGTGTGTTGACTTATTATTTAGTGAAACTTAGAGGAGAAATATAATATACAATTTTGCTTTTGAAGAGCTAGTTAACTTGCTGCTATGGTGTCTTAAATCAAGTCAAAACAAAATCAAACTAAAACCAACCCTCAAAGGAAACAATCTGAAATTTACTTTTTCGGAACTTGTCATTCTATGATGTATGAGCTGTTTTCCTCATGGGGACCAAAACAAAAAAACAAAAAAAGTCTAAATGCATTGGTAATAACTGCATGTAACGTAAAAACTGTACATAATTTAATAAATACTACATTATAATTGTAATGAACAGTTCATAATGTTTGAGGCTTATAATGTAACCACATATCATAGGGTAATACTAGCTTTAAAATGTTTATAATGTGATAATTTTTTTATATATATAATAAACAAGGCAACACAGTGGCGCAGTAGGTAGTGCTGTCGCCTCACAGCAAGAAGGTCGCTGGTTTAAGCCTCGGCTGGGTCAGTTGGCGTTTCTGTGTGGAGTTTGCATGTTCTCCCTGCGTGTGTTTTCTCCCTGTGTGTTTCCTCCAGGTGCTCCGGTTTCCCCCACAGTCCAAAGACATGTGGTACAGGTTATTGGTTAGGCTAAATTGTCCGTAGTGTATGTGTGTGAATAAGTGTGTATGCGTTTCCCAGTGATGGGTTGCAGCTGGAAGGGCATCCGCTGCATAAAACAAATGCTGGATGAGTTGGCGGTTCATTCCGCTGTGGCGACCCCAGATTAATAAAGGGACTAAGCCGAAAAGAAAATGAATGTATGAATGAATATATAATAAACAAACGTTACATTGCACGATTTTGCATTCATGGTGTTCAAGCCCATTAAATTTATATGGGCCTTCATGTTCTGGTCACAAATTTTTCATGTACCAAATTATAATACTTTCTTTTACCAAATCCTCACAGTATCACCGTTACATTTTGCAGATTTATTTCTTCTTTATTTTTATTTATTCAGCTGTACAGAGCAGATCGCGATACGGAGTCAACGGGCAAAACGCGCGGTGGTGGGACATGCTTTTACATCAACAGAAGGTGGTGTACGGATGTAACTGTGTTAAAGAAGATGTGCTGTCCTGATGTGGAAGTGCTTTTCATTAACTGTAAGCCGTTTTATTCACCAAGAGAGTTTTCCTCGTTCATTCTCGTCTGTGTTTACATTCCACCGCAAGCACACGTGAGTACTGCACTGCAACAGCTGGCTGATCTGATCACAGAGACAGAACAACAACACCCGGACTCTGCTTTTATCATACTTGGGGACTTTAATCAGGCAAAACTCACACATGAGCTGCCTAAATTCAAACAGCACATTACATGCCCCACCAGAGGCAATAAAATTTTGGACCATTGCTACACCACAATAAAGGATGCATATCGCTCCGTCGCCAGAGCAGCTCTAGGACTCTCCGATCACTGCCTGGTTCATCTTATACCAACTTACAGGCAAAAACTTAAAACTACTAAGCCAGTATTAAGGACTGTCAAGAGATGGACCAACGACACAGAGCAGGTCTTACAAGCCTGTTTTGAATGCACTGACTGGGATGTTTTTGAAGCTGCAGCCACAGATCTGGACGAGCTCACAGAGACTGTAACATCATACATCAGTTTCTGTGAGGAGTTATGCATCCCTACCAGGACCTACTTGTCATTTAACAATGATAAACCATGGTTCACACCAAAACTCAGACAGCCTCGTCAGGCCAAAGAGGATGCTTACAGGAGTGGTGACAGGATCCTGTACAATCGGGCCAGGAACACATTGACAAAGGAGATTGGTGTGGCTAAGAAAAGCTATGCCAAAAAGCTGCAAAACCAGTTTTCAGCTAACGACCCTGCATCAGTGTGGAGAGGCTTAAAAGATTTCACTAATTACAAGACACCGTCCCCCAGTATCGACAGCAATAAACATATTGCAAACGAGCTGAATATGTTCTACTGTAGGTTTGATACCTATGACCAGACACCTCACACCCACCCGGACCATCTCCCTACACAGCCATCAACACCACATCAACACAGCCCGGACCATCGCCCTACACGGCCATCAATACCACATCAACACAGCCCGGACCATCTCCCTACACAGCCATCAACACCACATCAACACAGCCCGGACCATCGCCCTACACAGCCATCAACACCTCCAGCCATCTTCCTCTCCCCCCCTGCTCTTCAGATCAGTGAGGAAAATGTGCGTCAGATCTTCAGTAAACAGAAGAGAAGGAAAGCACCAGGGCCAGATGGTGTCTCACCAGCCTGTCTGAGAACCTGCGCTGACCAGCTGGCTCCCATTTTCTCCCATATCTTCAATAGATCACTGGAACAGCGCAAAGTTCCATCCTGCTTTAAGCGCTCCACCATTATCCCAATCCCAAAGAAGCCAAAGATCACAGGACTCAATGACTACAGACCTGTGGCCTTAACATCTGTGGCCATGAAGTCATTCGAAAGACTGGTGCTAGCATATCTGAAGGACATCACTGGACCCCTGCTGGACCCCCTGCAGTTCGCCTATAGAGCAAACCGGTCTGTGGATGATGCAGTCAACATGGGACTGCATTATACCCTACAACATCTGGACAAACCAGGGAACTACGCAAGGATTCTGTTTGTGGACTTCAGTTCTGCCTTTAACACCATCGTCCCATCACTGCTTGAGTACAAACTGGCCCAGCTCTCTGTTCCTAGCTCTGTCTGTCAATGGATCACCAGCTTTCTGACAGATAGACAGCAGCTAGTCAGAATGGGCAAAATCACATCCGACAGCCGCACCATCAGCACTGGTGCCCCCCAGGGATGTGTTCTTTCTCCACTGCTCTTCTCCTTGTACACCAACGACTGCACTGCAAAAGACCCCTCCATCAAACTCATTAAGTTTGCAGACGACACTACTGTTATCGGCCTCATCCAGAACGGTGACGAGTCTGCATACAGACAGGAGGTGGAGCGGCTGGCGTTATGGTGCAGATACAACAACCTGGAGCTGAACACGCTCAAAACAGTGGAGATGATAGTGGACTTCAGGAGAAACCCCCCTGCACTCCCCCCACTCACCATCATGAACAGCACTGTGGCTGCAGTAGAGTCATTCAGGTTCCTGGGCACCACCATCTCTCAGGATCTGAAGTGGGACACTCATATAGACTCTATTGTGAAGAAAGCCCAGCAGAGACTGTACTTCCTTCGTCAGCTGAGGAAGTTCAACCTGCCACAGGAGCTGCTCGTACAGTTCTACTCAGCTGTCATCCAATCCATCCTCTGCACTTCAATCACCGTCTGGTTCGGCTCAGCTACCAAAACTGACCTCCGTAGACTACAGCGAATAGTCCGGACTGCTGAACGAATCACTGGCACAACCCTTCCTACACTTCAAGAACTGTACTCTTCCAGAGTGAGTAAAAGGGCTCGCAAAATCACTCTGGACGCCTCACACCCAGCACACTACCTGTTCGAACTGTTACCGTCTGGTCGGCGCTTCAGAGCACCGAGCACAAAAACAGCCAGACACAGGAAAAGTTTCTTTCCTCAGGCTGTCTACCTTATGAACAGTTAAATATTCCTCTACGGTGCAATAAATATGTGCAATACTTTCTCATACGCACTTGTACACAGCACCTTATATCAATATACAATGCAATACTCTCTACATTCGCACTTGTACACAGCACCTTGTAACCTGTATATTTATAACAATCTGTACATACAACTCAACATCCAGGTTTCTTCACTAACCGCATCTGTTTAATGTTCATCATTTTTTATTATTATTATTTTATTTTTTCTGATTATTTTGTGTTGTCACATGTCACTTTATGTACACTGGAAGCTTCTGTAGCCAAAACAAATTCCTTGTGTGTGTGAAGCACACTTGGCAATAAAACTGATTCTGATTCTGATTCTGATTCTGATTTTATTTTTTTCAGTTTCTTTTTTTACCATGAATGTATGGATGATTAGGTGGATGAGTAGATTGAAGGAATGATAAATGGATGGATGGATGGATGGATGGATGATTGGATGCATGATTAGGTGAATGAGTGGATAGAAGGAATGATACATGGATGGATGATTAGGTGGATGAGTGGATAGAAGGAATGATACATGGATGGATGATTAGGTGGATGAGTAGATAGAAGGAATGATAAATGGATGGATGGATGACTGGATGCATGATTATGTGAATGAGTGGATAGAAGGAATGATACATGGATGGATGATTAGGTGGATGAGTGGATAGAAGGAATGATACGTAGATGGATGGATGATTAGGTTGATGAGTGGATAGAAGGAATGATACGTGGATGGATGGATGATTGGATGCATGGTTAGGGGAATGAGTGGATAGAAGGAATGATACATGGATGGATGAATAGCTGATTAGGTGGATGAGTGGATAGAAGGAATCATACATGGATGAATGGATGATTAGGTGGATGAGTGGATAGAAGGAATGATACATGGATGGATGATTAGGTGGATGAGTGGATAAAAGGAATGACACATGGATGGATGGATGATTAGGTGGATGAGTGGATAGAAGGAATGATACATAAATGGATGGATGATTAGGTGGATGAGTGGATAGAAGAAATGATACGAGGATAGATGGATGAATGATTGGATGCATGATTACGGGAATGAGTGGATAGAAGGAATGATACATGGATGGATGATTAGGTGGATGAGTGGATAGAAGGAATCATAGATGGATGGATGATTAGGTGGATGAGTTGATAGAAGGAATGATACATAGATGGATGGATGATTAGGTGGATAAGTGGATAGAAGGACTGATACGTGGATGGATGCATGGATGGATGATTGGATGCATGATTAGGGGAATGAGTGGATAGAAGGAATAATACATAGAAGGATGAATGGATGATTTGGTGGATGAGTGGATAGAAGGAATGATACATGTATGGATGGATGTATGTATGGATGATTGGATGCATGATTAGGGAAATGAGTGGTGAAGGAATGATACATGGATGGATGAATAGATGATTAGGTGGATGAGTGGATAGAAGGAATCATACATAGATGGATGGATGGATGGATGAGTAGGAGGATGAGTGGATAGAAGGAATGATACATAGATGGATGGATGGATGGATAGACGGATGATTAGGTGGAGGAGTGGATAGAAGGAATGATACATGGATGGATGGATGGATGATTAGATGGATGAGTGGATAGAATGAATGACGGATGGATGGATGATTAGATGGATGAGTCGATATAAGGAACGAAACGTGGATGGATGGATGGATGATTGGATGCATGATTAGGGGAATGAGTGGAGAAGGAATGATACATGGATGGATGAATAGATGATTAGGTGGATGAGTGGATAGAAGGAATCGTACATGGATGGATGGAGGGATGATTAGGTAGATGAGTGGATAGAGGGATTGATACGAGGATGGATGGATGGATGGATGATTGGATGCATGATTAGGGGGATGAGTGGATAGAAGAAATGAAACATGGATGGATGAATGGATGATTAGGTGGATGAGTGGATAGAAGGAATGATACGTGGAAGGATGGATGGATGGATGAATGCATGATTAGGTGTATGAGTGAATAGAAGGATTGATACATTGATGAATGGATGAGTGGATGGATGGATGGATGCATGATTAAGTGTATGAGTGGATAGAAGGATTGATACATTGATGAATGGATGAGTGGATGGATGGATGAGTGGGTAGATGAGAGGATAGAAGGAATGATACATGGATAGATGGATGGGAAGATGATTAGTTGGATGAGTGGATAAAAGGAATGATATGGGGATGGATGTATGGATAGATGAATGATTGGCTGCATGATTAGGTGGATAGGTGGTTGAGTGGACAGAAGGAATGATACATGAATACTGTATTCATCCTAAAAATTAATTCATAATTCCCGCAATATCCACAAATTAGTATAAATTAAAACCATAGCGAAATAAGTAAATACACCCATACAAACAGTGATATACATCAATCACATACATATATTTCATGGACATGATTTAAGAGTTCTCTCTGAAAAGTAATTCATTTCTTTACTGTAAAAAAAAATGCACACAATCCATTTGTGTTTGGTCAACATGAAGGAATTGACATAAAACAATTAAGTTGTCCCAAAAAACTTCAAGCATAAACAGTTGTTTAAGCTCATTTTAAATAAGCAGTTTGAGCAACAAACATAATTTGTTTTGTGTTTCCTCTATACTTGGGGAACCTATACCTCTATACCTACGGTAAACATCTATTACATGAAAATAAAAACTACAAAAATGACACATTGTGTACCATTAACAGCTTAATTTGAATTTTATTTTGATTTAATTGTATATAGGACATCATCGTGCAGAATTAGAAATCACTTCAGTTGAATAAAAATATATTTCCAGGTGCAAATATAAATGCTAAATCTTTGACAGTGCTACCAGGTCAGTTGTGATGTTTTTGCTTTAAGATTGTGATCTCACACATGGATGTGTAATTGCTCCATTGAGTGAACTCAATCCTCTCAGCAGTGATCAGGTCCTCACAATCTGTCAGGTATTCACGGTAATCAGACTCTCACAGTCACTACAGGGCCCTCATGGTCTTGTGCCCTCGCACTTCTTAAGATTCAGCTGTTGTAAAATAAGGTCATGAAAAAAAATAAACAGATCACAGCTCATCAACTATTTATGCCGTAGCTATTCAACCAAAACTTTTCTGGGTTGTTGACAGAGCAGCTCCCTAATGGAATTGGTAAAAAAAATAAAAAATAAAACGCACACACACACAGAAAAATATGATGAAAAATTGAGAGAGTACAAAACACACCAGACTGAAACTGAAATGTTTTCCTAGCGGTCTTCATATAGTTTTAGTTATAATAATATGAGAAAAAAACTGAAAAGTAAACAAAAAACAAACAAAAAACAAAAATATGAAATTAAAACATAAAAAAACATTAAAACATAAAAATACAAGAGACAAAATAAAAAAACAAAACACCTTCTTAATTTTCAAAAACACACGCACAGACAAAACAGAACAATCAAAAACAAGCAACATTCAAACAACAAAAACGAAACAAAAATAAAACAAAGCACATTCCAAATAAACGAAAACATTATAAACAAACAAACATACCAAGAAAAACAATACATAAATTTTACTATATAAGGACATAAAACGATCAACAAAGAGGTATATCAAATTCAAAACAGCAGAAAAACTTAAGACAAAAAGTAAACCAAAACCACCTCTGAATGTAAAGCCCCCATTTACATTAATCCATTCATTCATTTTCCTTTGGCTTAGTCCCTTTATTTATCAGGGGTCGCCACAGCGGAATACACCGCCAACTTATCCAACATATTTACACAGCGGATGCCCTTCCAGCTGCAACCCAGTATTGGGAAACATCTATACACATCCAACATTCTGTTTACCTATAGGGCATGTCTTTGGACTGTGGGGGAAAATGGAGCACCCGGAGGAAACCCACGCCAACACGGAGAGAACATGCAAACTCCACACAAAAAGTCTCCATTTAGAGATTGTTTAAGTTAAAAATATATATTAAGTAAAAATATATATGATTTATTTAAACATCCAGTTATTCTTTATACCGATTAAGAAACCGGCTACTATAACACTACTATGGCTATAAAGAAAATCCACTCTAACTGTAAAACTAAAAAACTGCTAAATTCTCTTGACAGGTGAAGGTATAAAGCCTGCAGCCCACAACAAAGTTGAAAAGTTGTTGCATATCAAATTTAATAAACTGTTTCCTATGAATTTTATGTAATTTTGCTCTCATGGAGAATTGAATATTAATCAGATGATGTCATTACGCTGCTGTGCCGCCAGCCAATCATTTCATTGGTGATCATGATTTCGAAGATCGATAGATCTGTCCTGCAAAACACATGCAGCAATCTCAGATCAGTTCATCCAGACATTTTAATCTGATTCACCAACTTGTTTGAAGAACTAAATTAGCCAGAGATCAGTTATCAAGATTGAAATATCCAGGATCTATCAAATCATCTTAGATCGTTTAAGCGAGGAATGAAGAACGGACCCCAGGACTGAATGTAAAATTAAACAAAACAAAAACAAACAAAACAAAAACATTAAAAAAACATTAAACAAAAATACAAAGGACAAAATTAAACAACAAAACACACACGCACGCACGGAATGAACCACCAACTTATCCAGAATATGTTTTACACAGCGGATGCCCAACAAGCTGCAACCCATTAATGGGAAACATCCATACCCACTCATTCACATACATACACTATGGCCAATTTAGTCGATTCAATTCACCTATAGTGCATGTCTTTGGACTGTGGGGGAAACCAGAGCACCCAGAGAAAACCCACGTGAACATGGGGAGAACATGCAAACTTCACACAGAAATGCCACCGGCACTTAAACTAGCAAACGTCTTGCTGTAAGGCAACATTGCTAACCACTGAGCCACCATGTCGCCCACCCTATTTAAATGTATTAGTATTATAGATGCAAGGTCCGTAACAGGCTAAGCCAGTTACTGTATTTACTTCAGTCTGCACAATCATATTTCTTTTGCTTTGTGTGTTAAATGACCTGGCTTGTAAAAATACAGGAAAACTCATGCAACAAAACAAATGCAAATTGCTTGTTGTCTACACGCCGGGTTGGGATTTGCTTTAACTTTTTTGAAAACCCCAGAAATGGTTTGTGCATATCTTAACTTTTGGTTTGTGACTTCCAAGTATGCAAGCTACTTAGAGAACAGATGGCAAAGTGAGACACATTTAGACTGTGATAAAACACGTCCAAGTGCCACATTCCTAGCAAGAGATGTCAGGTGTTTGCTATGAATGGGACAAAAAAGTGTGATATGCAAACAAACATTCAGTTTAAACATGATATAATCCTCAAATGTGAAAAGAGAGGAAAAGAAAACATTGGCAGACGGCACAGGTTTAATGCAATGTGCACAAAGAACTCTTTCTTTACTAATGATCAGACTCAAGGTCTAAACCGAATCCCTCACAATCTCACGTGTGTGTGTGTGTGTGTGTGTGTGTGTGTGTGTGTGTGTGTGTGTGTGTGTGTGTGTGTGTGTGTGTGTTAAAAAAAAAAAAAAAAACTAACAATTTTTTTAATTCTGCTTAGTTCTTTTTAAAGTTTTCCTTACAGGAGTAAGATGAGTTTTTTCAGCATATTTCATGAGTTACACATGAAGGACAAGATAAAAACTTAAATGAGATATGAGATAAGTGTTAATCTGGGACCCAGGTGGCCATTTTCCTTATTAATCCGATAAACCCAGCAGCCTATTTTTTAATGTTCACTGACTTTACAAGATAGTGAGCTATTCTTCGCTTGTGTGTTTCGCTGCGGACTTAATGGTAAATACATCATACTGCTTATAGGAAATGTGCACCCTGAACTGAGGATGGAGAGAAAACCAACCCAGGCTCATTATAGATATGTACCCCTATATCCAGTTCTGGAGATCGTGAAATATGTCCCAGGAGTTGGGTTTTATGTTGCAGTTTTTGTTTTCACAAATCCACCAAACACCGCTGTGCACGCTTTTTCAGATCTCAAATTTCTGTCATCTGTGCCTTTCACTCCTACTGTTCTCACATAAATCCACCAGAGGCTACAGTCGACTGACTGACTAACTTTCTCTTTTTTATTGCAATTTTAGAACACAGATCATACAATATATGGACATCAAAACAAATACAATATAAAAAGAAAATAAAAAAAATTACAATTATTAAAAAAACTAAATTTAAAGCTTTAAAATAATCAACAGTTTTTTTTGCTTTGGTATTTTTTGTTTCTTTTATTGTGCATAAAAAAATGACATATTTCTATTTTAAAGTGAGTAAAATTTGTTTTTTTTTTGTCACCTCCCATTTACATTTATGAATAAAAAAATTATTTACATATATAATGAGCAAATTAACAATATGCCAAATTTTGAAGTCAGCTGTTTTCTCTTAAAAAAATAAAACATATTTTTCTTCGAATTCCAATGCAATATTCGTACTCTGCTTAACAAAAAAGAAAAGAACTGACTGACTAACTTACTGAATGAATGAATGACTGACTGACTGACCAACCGACCACCTGAACTCCACCACCCACCGACCCACTCATTCCCTTCTCTGAACCCAAACATTAGCGTGTTGCAAAATAGCAAAGATTAACCCAATCACCCACTTCCCTAAACCCAACCAGCAGTTTTCAAAAGCAATCAAAAAAAAGAAACTCCCTCTCGGCCGTCTGAATTTTACCACATTTTTAGATCTTACCACATTCTCACTCTGTTTTTTTTCAGTTTATTTTATTTTTTGATTTTGTTTTTGTTTTACCTGCTCTCTGGAACTGTTCTTTGCCAGACTCTAACCCCGTTGTCGTGGTCAACTCCTCTCTGTGTCTCAAGTCTGCCGACGTATGTGGGGAGCCACTGGGCAAACTGCTAACAGCGGAAAAGCCACCCACATGGAAGTAAGCGGTCAGCTGGTAGCGCTAAAAGGAACAGAAGCCGTCAGCGGTGTCATACCACCCCGTAGCATTTGTTTTAAAGACAAAACTCAACCATACGTATCTCTGGCTACATAATTCATGCTCTCTAGTAATGTATACGGGGGTACGTTTTCACAACGTAGGAGTCTTAGTTTGAGAAGACATATGCAAACAAATTCATTTAGTGCACTTACATGGACATCAATACTCTGATTTGAATACAATTAAGACAATACTTTGATCAAGAGTCTACTATGTAAACAGATTTTGGTCACCGTAATCCAGTCATAATCGTAGAAAACACAAAATGAACTAAGACTTAGAGTTCTATTTTAGTCGCATTATTAAAGTGCAGTACAGACATTAAACTATTACCATCATGTAAGACTTTTTGCCAATGTTTGCTCTGCTGTTTGACACTGTAATCTTCGCACCTAAAGAGTGAGTCCTCATACCCACCATCCCTCAACACTATTTTACAAACGCTGTCCGGGAAATGCAGAAGTTTTCTTTCCATTCGTATCAAATCATTGCCTTATTCAGTTTAAGGTAAATAATTTGATTACTGATGTTTACGTAAATGTAGTCCATGTAAATCAGGGGTGTCCAAACTCGGTCCTGGAGGGCCGGTGTCCTGCAGATTTTAGCTCCAACTTGCCTCAACACACCTGCACGGATGTTTCTAGAAAGCCTAATAAGTGCTTGATTAGCTTGTCCAGGTGTGTCCGATTGGGGTTGGAACTAAACTTTGCTTGGACATGCCTGATGTAAATGTAATACAGGGAAGAAGGAGGTGAGCAATTGTTCAAGTAAATACACAAATAAATAAAATAAAGGCATGGCAGTATTCCCTTATGGACGACTACCGCCAAACTGAAAGCAAAACAAACATAATGTGTTCAAGGCCTGGACCTCTCTAATCTTCCTCTGTCGTCAATCCTACTTTTATCCTTGAGACTCGAGACAGGTGTGACTCACAGGTTGACGCTCTTTAGTTCTCGCACCAATTAAGCTGTGGTCACACTAGAGTTTGAGCATGCGAAATTCTGTCATACAGCGCTGCTAATAAAAAGGATTAAACAAGATAATTAGACATTAAAAAAGTGAGCAATTGGTTCATGTTTTTAATTCCTGTACAGAGAGGTCATGTTTTGATCCTCGATTGGTCTCACGCAGTCAAGTGATGTGATTTTGCAGGTCAGAGTTTACCAAGATTGAACTTTCCAACGCAACGATTTGCGAAACTTGACGGACAACATTGCGTTTCCGGTCTGATGCATTCGTGCACATATGAATGGAAGTCTATGGGGAGAAAAGTCCAGTGTGACCGCAGCTTTAGTCTCACTCCATTCCCACAGCTCTTGATCATCACCTTGTTGAACAAAAGTGTTCTTGGAGCTTCTTATGAAGTCACATGGCATGTTTTGACAGTGTCTTTGGTTTCTATTCTTGTCCTTGGCAGAGTCAGGACTTTTGCTGTATGAAGAGGAGTCCTTCGAAATCTAAAATACTTTGATTCGTGTTCCACAGATGAACAAAGGTATTAAATTGTGAGGTTTGGAATGACGTGAGAGTGAGAAATTAATAAGAGGATTTAATTTTTTGGGTGAACTAAGACATCAACCCACACCAGTTAAGACAAACTTGCACCAATGCTCATTTGTCTCTCACAAAGTTTTGTCCCTTTTGAACCATGAATACTATCACTTTGCAGAATCTGGTTTCTTTCAGAATCATTGTAATCCTCTCCAGTAACCCAAAATAGAAATTTATCAAGCGCTTATATGGATAGTAGTGAGACTTTAAAAAGAGAGACTATGTAACAGAAATTGGTAAACTTTGTGAACACCCACAAACACTTCTTTCTACAAGACAAACACAAAAACACACTTGAGCCTAATTGGCTTGTCTGTGAAGGTGTATGAAGTCAGTCTCACAGTAATTAAAGTCAGAGAGTCGGGGATAAGAGAACTGTGGAACAAAGTGTGTGTGTGTGTGTGTGAGAGAGAGAGAAAGAGACTGAACTCTGCCTTCTCTGGTGCTTTACTTTTACAGCAATGGCAGAAGAAAGCATGAGCATATTTTGTACACAGTAATTTTTGGAATTCAGGCATATTTGTTTGCAGTGTAGTCATTTTTGGTTATACCCAAATTGTTGCTGCAGTGATGATGTGGAGCGCCACGAAGTGATTTTATTCAACAATGACAGGGTGCAGAGAGATATGAACAGAGCAGATGATAAATTGAACATACTTGCATCATGATGTGTAGCTGAGCTGAATCATCTGCATGACTGGCACCCTTTTTGCATCTTGGCATGAACACTAATACCAATGTCAGTATGAATATTTAGATATAAAATGCATCTCATATGCACAGATATCTATCTATCTATCTATCTATCTATCTATCTATCTATCTATCTATCTATCTATCTATCTATCTATCTATCTATCTATCTATCTATCTATCTATCTATCTATCTATCTATCTATCTGTCTGTCTGTCTGTCTGTCTGTCTGTCTGTCTGTCTGTCTGTCTGACTCTATTTGTTTGTCTGTCTGACCGCTATCTATAAAATCTGTATATCTGTCTATATCAGCTTGTCTGTCTCTATTTTTCTGTCTGACTCTTTCTATCTATCTATCTATCTATCTATCTATCTATCTATCTATCTATCTATCTATCTATCTATCTATCTATCTATCTATCTATCTATCTATCTATCTATCTATCTATCCATCCATCCATCCATCCATCCATCCATCCATCCATCCATCCATCCATCCATCCATCCATCCATCCATCCATCCATCCATCCATCCATCCATCCATCCATCCATCCATCCATCCATCCATCCTGTCTGTCTGTTTGTCTGACTGTATATATCTGTCAAATATGACAAATTTGATCATATCACCCTAATTTTATCCTCCTTTATCCTCCTGTCTGTTAAGTCCCACATTGATTATAAAATATTGCTTCTTACCTATAAAGCTTTAAATAATCTAGCTCCTGTTTATCTAACCAACCTTCTGTCTCGCTACAATCCAACCCACTCTTTAGGATCTTAAAACTCAGGGCTTCTGGTAGTACCTAGAATGGCAAAGTCCACTAAGGAGGTTGAGCCTTCTCATTTATGGCTCCTAAACTCTGCAATATCCTTCTTGATTACGTCCAAGGCTCAGACACCCTCTCTTAGTTTAAAACTAGATTAAAGGCCTATCTTTTTAGTAAAGCATGCACACAATCCATCTCATAACAGTATGATGCATGAGTGTACTCTACGCAGGTGAAGGTGGCTTGACAACCTCCTGTAGAACACACTCCTTCTGCCTTAATGCACCAGACATTTTGTTAGAAATAATCGTATGCTTTACATGTTTGTATCTATGTTTGTTTATATAACTGCTATCTCGTTTAAATACATTATGAACAGCAGCTATGCTAATTACTTTCTTTATTCTCTATTTCCACCTGGGGATACTCATCCTGAAGCCTCTAGAGATTATGCAAGCGCCATTGATGCAATCCAAGACTTGTGAAGAAATGATGCCAAGGTATCCATAATCCTGGACCAGGCCATATCCTGAGCTGATGCTGTGGTGGTCATTGAGGAACAAAGAGGGTGAGACTGATTCCTGAATGAACAGTGACAGACAAGTCGGTGGCGGACTCACACCTGCAGCTTCTTCACTGGTTTGCTTGGTTTGGGACTTGTGGAGTTGCGCATTGATGCATTTGCTCTTCAGTGTTTGGACTTTCAGCAGTGAAAATTAAACCACACTGAACTGAACTGAACTAAACTGAGCTTCAACTCTGAAAACTGGACTGACACAGTTTCAATTTATTAGAACTTCTGTTAAGCTGCTTCGACACAATCTACATTGTACAAGCGCTATAGAAATAAAGATGAATTCTTTATATGAAGTCTTTATATTTCTATCAAGTTCTATGCATCTGTCTGCCTATTTATTTATCTATATCTATCCTTTTGAAACCCTTTATTATTATAATTTTGGAGATTGAATAATTTTTGCTAAACGAATGTCTTTTTCTCAAGGATTAAACATTCAATAAACCACGAACCGAATAAAGATGAAGTAAATCAACACAATCAAGACAACAAAAGGGACAAAAGAAAACAGAAAATAAGCATATTGCAGGACAAACTCAAGGCCCGAAGCAGAAAGAAGCTTTATTTAAATTGAATCTGAATTACATTCTTCACAAAAGCTTTTTCTGATGTCACTGAAGCGTCAAGAGTGCTGAAGCTCAAAGGGAAGGAATGTGCAGACAATTGACAGCTCCATCGATGTTAGTGTTGAACGCCATTAGAAGAAAATGTTTATTCACAAATGTACTTGAAGCAAAGCATTCTCAACATTCTTGTGACACGATGTCTGATACGGAGATATTGGGATACATCCAGGCTCTGTCTGTCAAGAACATCTTCAAAATCCATTTCATTGAGTTCCAGCTTTGACACGAACAGATTCCATCTTTCAATGAGTTCATTGAAATGAACAATGGACAGAGAGCTTAAGTAGAAATTAACGTCCCCTTGAAGGGCCGCAAAGAGCCGCTTCAATTGTATACTTAGATAAAAGCACTACGCATTTTATCATTAGCATTTGAGCATATCTCTCAATCACTGTCCAAGAAACTAAAAAGTGAGGTTTTCATACATGCTGTTATTTTGAGCACAAATATATCATGTTGATCCAACTGAGAGGTTTAAGATGATTTTTTTTCTCTCTCAAAAACCACTTCAGATTTCTTGTAATAAAACAGCTGAGCCACTGCTTAAGCTTCAACAGAACACAATAGCTGATTACATCACTCATATCGGCTTCAATCTCTACTGGAATTTTTGAAAGACTTTGGATCTATCCTTTTATTTCCCAACATTGCCGCAACAAATTCATGGAAGTTAAACACGCACTGATCTCTGACCATTTTCATGTGAAAATGCGATTGCCATGATAAAGGGATAGCTCACCCTAAAAATGAAAAATGACTGATAATACTTGAGAATGATTTATTAAGCATTAGCAAACAGCAGGAGCGCACTTACGTAACCAATAAGAGAGGTAAGCAGCTTCTTAGAGCCCAGGGGAATTAGGGGGCCCCGACCAATACCAAGAAGCTTATATTATTATTATATATTATTATAGTTATAGTTATATTATAGTTTTTTAAAATAAATTTATAATCATATGTTATAGATCTGTCACGAAAGGGTCACGGATCACCAAAACACATTTTTTCAGACGTTGACAGTCATATATACAACCCAGTCTCATTCTGAAAATGTAGTCCCACGGAACGTTTCTGGAGATCGCGAAATACGTCCCGGGAGGTACGTATTTTTGCAGTTTTTGTTTTCGTGAATCCACGAGAGCCCGCTGCGTGCGCTTTTTCGTATCTCAAATTTCTCTCGCGAGTGCCGTTACGCTATTCTCGCGTAAACCCACCAGAGGCCGCTGTCAACCGAGCGTCTGTCTGACTGGCTCAATGACTGGATGACTGACTTGCCGGCCGACCAATCGACAGACCCACCCTCCTCCTTCCCTAAACCTAAACAATTTTATCGATTGACTCGCCCAACCACTTCCCTAAAACCCAACCAATGATGTACAAAAGCCATCCAGAAAAAGAAAAGCCCTCATCCGGTTTTTACCACGTTTTTGGATTTCACAGCATTCTCACCCTGTTATTAATATTATTTTTTGAATTCTGTTTTTGTCTTACCTGATTTCTTGAAACCGCTCTTCCCCGGACTCGAACCCCGTCATCGTCGCCATGATCATCTCCTCTCTGCGTCTCAAATCTGCAGCCATACACGACGAGCTAACTGGACAAACTGGTTGCAGCAGGAAAGCCCTCCACATAGGGTAAGCTGTCAGCCGTTAAGCGCGAAAAGGAATGGCGTCACACCGCCCCGTAGCGTTCGTTTAAAAAATTGAAATGCAGCCATACGTACCCTCGTCTACATAATTTGCGGTCTCCAGAAGTGTCCGCGGGACTACGTTTTCAAAATGAGCCTGGGTTGCATATATATGTCTTACGCTGCTAAAAACACTATTAGGGGACAAATATTTTACTAAAAGTGAAAATTGGCTGTTTTTGCATTATTTCGAGTAAATTCATTCTTCCGGTTTGAAAATAAATTTTGAAGCTGCGTCATGGCGTTGAGATCCTTATGTAAATTCCAACGTAGAGACTGAATGTCTGTACCAGCGGGTACGCGACATTTTTGAGTTTTCACCATTAAGGCACGAGAAAGACTTGGTTCGAACCAATCAACAATCTATTGTGAATAAGTGTGCAACTTCAATAATATGCAAATAGCTTCAAAGACTGTTTTTTACCTGTTACACCTTAATCAAACTATTGCCTTTGTGTAGGATTTTTGCCACATTTTGTGACAGGATTGTCTATACACACATCTGTTTGATGCTATTCTCTGCACCTACCGAGTCTCTGCATCTACTGAGAAATGCAGAGATTTTTTTTTTCACCAATTTGGCATGCAGTATTAAAAATTCCATTAAAACAACACTCTTCCAGCACTTCCTCACATCCAATATCTTGTTTGTCACAGAGGCATGCATGAAATATTCCTGAATGAAAGTGAAAATGTCAAGTGAAGTTTCATAAACTAATTTCGAGAGGAGCACGTGATATGATTGAACACGTCTGGCCACTCATCTGTAATCAGTAATAATCCAATCAGAGTGATCCTAGTCTACTATAAATGGATCATTTTCTCCCTACTGTTTCTATCTTCGTTTGGAAGAATCCCCCCTTCCACCCCATCTCCTCCTTTTCCTCCCTTTTCTAAAGGGGGAGCTCTCGAGACCTACCTGATCTCGGATCTCCTGATATGCTTATCGACCGGGCGGGAGCCCTGGGCTCAAATATCTCCGAGCTCAGGGTTCTCTCCCGGGACAGCATGCCAAACCTGCTTTATACGCCAAGCATATCTAAGTGGGAACTCTTGAAACTGCAGTTAAATTCGACAAATTAAGAATGAAACACCCAAAATTACATGAAACTCCAGAGGAAATGTGGATAGTGTGGTGATGCAATGACATGTAAAACGGGATCATGAAAGGAACATTATATATTATATAATATATTATACATTATATTATTACATTATATATTATACATTATATATATATATATATATATATATATATATATATATATATATATATATATATATATATATATATATATATAAAACAAAGACAATTTTTGATATAGCTAAAAAAAACAGAACAAAATATAAAATTACATTCTATGGAAGTCAATGGCAGCAGGTGTCCAACAGTCTTCAAAATATCTTCTTTTGTGTTCATCAGAAGAAAGAAACTCAAACAGGTTTAGAACAAGCAGGAGGTGAATAAATACATTTTAATTTCTGGGTGAACCCTTCCTTTAAGTATTTCATTTTTTTTGATGGTGGCAAATTAGCTAAAAATGGGCAACAAATCAGCTTTTAGTTGCCAATAGTGGACCCTAGTGGTCAAAACTGGACCTCATTCCTCCTTTCTCCTAGTGGGCCAAACCTAATTACGTTTCTAAATTAACCTGCGGGAGGAATTTAATAACGCTGGTGGGCCGCAGGTGGTTTGCAGTCCATTTTGGACACCGCTGCTCTATTTTGTTATATGATCAATGTTGTCATCTGTTTTCTTTTGATGTCTGCTGTTGTATCCTTGATAGAGGCAATTACTCATGAGTCATGGGTAATGTAGTGTGTAAGAATAGGGCCATCTCTTAGCTTTTGATCCTTTAATAATGTTTCCTCTTGTGCTGCCTGATTTTAAGGCTGACTTAAACTTCCAATAAATATTGAGCCATTGCAGTGACGGATGGAGAGGGAATGACATCATCTGAAGAGTCAACAGGGGATGTTAGTCTGATTGTTAGAGGTGGAGACAGACATCAGGATGAGGTGTCATTTTATTTTGGTTGTAGAATTGATTAAAAGCTCTAGTCATCAGCGAGTCAGTGTGACTAATTAAACCCAAGAGTTTAGAGAATAGAATTACGCTAATTACGGCTTCTTCAGAGCTCAGTAGGAGACAGGAGCACATCCTTCTCACATGTTATGTGGATACAGAACACACGCCATGCATACAAATAAGATTGCCGAGAACCTATTAAAAATGTAGATGAAACCACATTTTAAATAAATAATAACAGTTTGATAAAAACTGTTTTTTCTATTTTTATTAAATTTTTTATTCCTCGAAAATAAAAGTATGTAATATTTTAGATTAATGTGAAACAGCATTTAGTATAAATGAATAATAAATGGTTTTTATAATGCTTTATTTTTTATTTAAAGTTTTAGAATAAAAAAGTCACAATGATCTTGAAAAGAAATGAAATTTTAGAATAAATTACATTTAATTAATTTAATTTTGTCCACCAAACAAAAACTATGTAACATTTTCAATAAACACGTTTTAAACATAAAATTAAGCTTTTGCTATACAGTACTTTTAGCTTTTGTAAAAGTACTAGCTTTTTAGCAAGTATTTAAATTACTAAACTAAATTGAAACAATCACATTTTGGAATAAAATGATACACATAATCGTATATAAAACTGTCAAACAGGAAAGTAAAATATTTTAAGTATTAATTAATTTTATTTAATTGTATTTCTGTAAAAATTTGTGATTATGATTAAATCAAAACACAGAATTATTGAAAAGGCAGTATTTTTTCTTGTTATTTTTCATAAATGTCAAGGGCAGTGTGTTATATCTATTGACCCAAAAATTGGAAAAAAAAAAAAAAGTAAAAGAAAAAAAAAGTTCTTTAAATAAAAAAAGTTCTTTAAGTAACTTTAAGTCAGATTTTGCCAGAGGTATGAATAATTGACTGTAAAAAGCAAACCTAAGCTGAACAACCATGATCTCTGATCCCTCGGGCGGCAATGCATCTATGTATGCAATTCATCTATAAGTGATATCACCACATGGGCTCAGAACTACTTTGGCAAACCTTTGTCAAGTACCACAATACGTACAGCAGTTACATCCAGAAATGCCAGTGAAAACTGTACTACAGTATGTCAAAAGGAAGCCCTCTGTTAACAGTGTCCAGAAGCGATGTCGACTTCTCCGGGTGGGAAGACATCTGGGATGGGCCATCACACAGTGGAAACCTGCACTGTGGTTAGATGAATCAGTATTTCAGGTATTTTATGGGAGAAATAGATGCCGTGTTCTTCGGCCCAAAGAAGAAAAGAATCATTCAGGGGTGCATTTTCCAAACAACAAAGTAACTCGTGGCTGAACTATCATAGTATGATGCATTGTTTGGGAAAAGAATGATGAAGTGATGAGTGTTTTCCCAAAACCGTAGCTTCTCTGTCGCAGATCCATCATTTGAACCACATTAGTTATAACGTAAATGCCCATAATGACGCTCTAAACGGAGTGGTAACAACTTCTTTAGAGAAGAAACCCATAATTTCTTTGAGCAAATTATATTGTTTTACACACACACACAGGCGCATTTAAAAGAAAAATCCAATATTAGTTTTGGTTAAAACATGCACTCGTTGTCCATATTAATTAAAATGAATGTAAATGGCACATATAGAGCCTATGTTTCCTTTACAAATATTATTGAGAACATTCCATATTCTTTTCTAAATTAAAATAAAATCACCTACAAAAGCTAACATGTATTATAATATCATATATAAATCATGTAAATAAATAAATAATGAGGCTATTTATTAAGAAATTCAATTTAATATTTATTAGGAAATGAAAAAAAATCCTACTTTAATAATATTAATAATGATTATTATTATTATTATTATTTATTTTTTTTATTATTATTATTAAGTAGGATATTCTTTATTTATTTTTTTATTTTTTGAAAAGTTTACTTTTACAATTTGACACATGCAAACCACTGCAGAAATCTAACCAAGATACTTAATAAATAACCTATTATAAATTAAAAGCAATAATGTATGCTATGTTTATTTGTTTTCACAAGCTTTGTAAATTCTGCTTTTAAATAATAGATCACCTATAGCTTTCGTCATGAGCCACGGCTGTGTTCAAAATGACATCAATGTTTTCAAAGTGCACTGCGAAGGGAGCGCAATTATAAACATGAAGAACGCGAAAACTGAACCGTAAAAATACTTTAAAAAGCAAATTACACTTAAGAGTGATGACTTTAATGTTTTTTTAATCATTCCAAGTTTAAATGTTGGAACATTCTAAAGGAACAGGGCATAGGGGGGATAACTGGGAATAGAACACAGCCAGGAACTATGTTTCTAACTACAGCTCTAAAGATGTACAGTAGTTGTAAGCATACAAATTTGCAAATGTTTCATGGAACGATGGATTTGAGAAATACCAAATCAACAAACTATGTTTGTAATGACAGAACTTGCGAACTGAGTTGGCTAACGATGGTTTTCGGAAACGTGTCGGAATCTATCGTGGTATGAGGTTGTGTCAGTGCCCTTATCAAAGATAACTTGTGCTTTTGTAATGGCACTATTAATGTTGAAAAGTACATAGAGATTTTGGAGCCTAATATGCTGCCTTCATTTCCAGTGACACCCATGCATTTTTCAACAAGACAATGCAAAACCACATTCTGCACACATTGACTGACCTGCCTGCAGTCCTAACCTGTCTCCAATAGAGAATGTGTGGCACATTTTGAATCGCAAAATGCAAAAACGGAGACCCGGTACTGTTGCCCATCTTAAGACTTGTTTGTAGAAAAAATGGGACAAAATTACACCTAAAACACTTCATCACTTCAACATCTTTTAAGTGTTATGAAAAGCAATGGCAAAACTACAAATTGGTAAATGCTTTACAGTTCCAACTTAATGTTCTACAAAAACCAAAATTGGAATATGTGTTTATTAAAAAATCCTGACAAACATAATATGTTAATATATATTATAATATAATAATAATATATATTATAATTGTGTATATCAATTTTATATATTGTATACACAGTTTTCAAAAGCTTTCTTACATTTTACATCTGAAATATACTTATGTTTATCTCTGATCAATATGTTTTCAGTTAGATGGATCTTTTGCCTTTTTGCAATGGAAGACACGTTCAATAGGCTTTTAGAAAACTTTAAGGAAAGTATCTATACAAAAAAAATCTTACTTTTTAAGATAAACCAACAATGTGAAACATTCACAGTAGTTTGACGACTATCCCTGGTCTCTCCTGCATAAAAGAATAAAAGTATGTTTAAACAGGATTGAAAACACAAGCTGTGCTTCACAGGTCGAGGCACGGCGCTTTTGAAAAACACTGAGACAGAGACAAATAAGAAAGATGTCTCAGCAAAAACGCATTCACAAAGCACAAATCAATATCCCACTCTTCCTGTCTGGTGAAAGCATAAGAACAAAGAGCTAACCTTTAAAGTCCCAATCAGTCCCTCACGCTCCCTCTGAGCCCCAAACTACAGCTCCGTCTCCAGGAAGAGAAATGCTTTGGTGACATTTTAAATGTGAGCAAAAGCTTTTGTTCTTTGTGATTATGTGAGAGCGCACGTGCGAGTATGTGTGTGTGAGTGTTTCACTGCTGTCAGTATGAGGTGGTTACAACAGGGGGAAACAGAGTTAAATCCCTGAAAGCTTGGCTCGCTCTCTTCTTCATGCTTGGCTAGTTAACACCTGACATTTGGTGTTGGTGGGGCAATCCCTGAGCACTCATCTCCAAGAGCAAGAGAGACGGAGGACAGAAGAAAAGACGCAGATCAATAGCATTGGTGAAACCTCTGCTAGTTCTGGCAGGAATGCAGAAATCCTCCCTTCCCCGAACACAAGAGAAAGGACCGCGCTGCATGAGCGACTTTACATCTTCACCAAATAAGCCCCAGATGGGTCAGTGTCAACAGAGAGACACCGGCCGTCAGATGGACAGACAGAGAGACGGAGAAAGAGCAAGCCAGATTACGGTGCTGGAGGAAATATAAATCAGATACGCAGCACATACACTTGATCCACTCAATACTCATTTAGCAATTTAGTTCTACTCCCGATAAGTTGCCATAGCAACAGACTTCCACTGCCACAGGGAAGCAGGAGAGCAGCCGGGAAGTTTGTCTTTAGATGTGTGTATGTGTGTGTGTGTGTGTGTACGCTAAAGAAAAACAAGTTATTATATACTGTATATATACTGTATATATATATATATATATATATATATATATATATATATATATATATATATATATATATATATATATATATATATGTGTGTGTGTGTGTATGCTATACACTGGGGCGTCACTAGGGAATCTGATCCCCATCCACAAAATTAGGTAAAAAATCATGTTCCAGACCCCTCACAGGCAAGCCTTTGGGCTGTGTCCCCCTCACCTCTGTGTATTATATACATTTTTATGTAGTGAACATCAAAATTTCAGGACAGTATACAGTTCCCTAAAGCTGTGGCCTAATGGTTAGGGAGTTGAAAATGTAATCCAAAGGTTGCAGGTTCAATTCCCAGTTGGAATTGAAGGTGGGGAAGTGAATCAACCGCACTGTCTCCCAACTATGGTATCTTACTCCCATCGTCTCCCATCTATGATACCCAACTGAGATGCCCTTGAGCAAGGCATCAAACCCATAATTGCTCCCTAGGAAGCAATGGATACTCACAGCTGTGTGTGTGTGTGTGTGTGTGTGTGTGTGTGTGTGTGTTCTTTCTTCCCACTCATGTGTATATGCACTTGGATGGGTCAGTGCAGAGGACCGATTTCAAGTATGCTTAGCCATGCTTGACTCACCTCTCTTCACTTGAAGGCAGGTACATTATAAGTAACTTTAATTAAATTAACTAAAAAATAAAAGCAATCACTTAATTGACTTTACAAATTTAGTTGATCAGTAATTTCATTACATTAACTAGTTAGTTTGAACAACTTTTGATTGAACACTTTATCTTATTTAAAATCTAAATTAAGATCACCTCTGGATATTGATTTAGGTGTTATAGGTGAAGTGATTTAGAAATAAAGAAGGAAATAAAACACTTTGATGGGTCAAATGCAGAAGACCAATTTAGAGTATTGGTAACCTTACCCAATACTCATTTCTCTTCACTTATTTCAACCTGGCACCTTGAGGCAATTTTCTTAATTATCTGACAATCCCTATTTAACTGGCAGCTGGATTTCACGTTTTTGCTGATATTGTAAGATGGAGAGTCTTTTTAAAAACCTCTGACATCTGATTGTTCAGATGAATTATAGGGTCATGAAACACTAAAACACATTTTTAGAGATGTTGATAGTCATATATATGTCTTACGTTGCTAAAAACACCATTAGGACACATATATTTCACAAAAAAGTGAAAATTTGTTGTTTTTGCGTTATTTTGAGCAAATTCGTTCTTTTGAAATTTTGAAGCTACGTCACTGCCATGAGATCATTTGTAAATTCCAGCATGAAGATTGGCTGTCTGTACTGGCCGGTACAACGTGATGTCTTTGAGTTCATGTTGATTGTCCTGTCTCTACAGATTTGGTAAGTGTGCAATCAATGTTCGTTGTTTATGATTATTCAAATTACAAAGTTAGTTAGTATCGTCAGCAGTACTCTTTCAGTTTTCAAAAGACATACCTAAGTGAAAGTCATTTAGTTACTGAGTTTACAGTATGTTAATATCACTACAATATTATGGACTGAAAGATCCGCTGTAACTGCTGCTCTCCGAATGTGTAACATGTGAACAGTTTAATCAAACTATTACCGCTGTGTATGGTTTTCACAGCGTATGATTTTTGCCCAACCCAGGCTCATTTTGAAAACATAGTCCCATAGACATTTCCAGAGGCCGTGAAATGCGTCCCGGGAGGTTTGTATTTTTGCAGTTTTTGTTTTCACAAATCCACGAGAGACCGCTGTGTGCGCTTTTTCGCTTCTCAAATGTCTCTCGCAAGTGCTGTTAGCGTCCGCGCTGTTCTCGCGTCATCGTGGTCAGCTCCTCTCTGCGTCTCAAGACCGCCGACGTACAGGACGAGCTAGGTAAGCGGTCAGCCAGTAAGCGCTAGAAGGAACTGCGTCATACCGCCCCATAGCATTCGCTTAAAAAATTAAATGCAGTCATACGTACCTCCGGCTACACAATTCGCAGTCTCCAGAAATGTCCACGGGACTACGTTTTCAGAAAGAGCCTGTGCTGTTTTTGCTGCATTTTGTGACAGGATAGTCTATACACACACATGGCTGTTTGACACTATTCTCTGCACCAACCAAGTCAGTAAAGGACACGTGCACCATGAAATGCAGAGGGTTTTTCTTTTACCATTCATTGTGCGGTATCAAATTCCATTAAAACAAAACTCTTCCAGCAGTTCATATCTCGTTTGTCATGGGGAGCATGCATGAAATGTTCCTAAATGAAAGTGAAAGTGTCAAACTGCAGTTAAAGTTGACAAATTAAGAATGAAACACCCGAAATAACATGAAACTCTGGAGGAAATGAGGATAGCCTGGTGACCCAATGACGGTAATTGAATTATGTGCTATAACATGTAAAACAGGATCATGAAAGGAACATTTAAAAAGCAACTCATGTAAACGCCTTAATCACAATATTTTCTCATTCAGATTAAGGCAAATTATTTGATTATTGATGCCCATGTAAACATAGTCACTGTCTATCTCCACTGCGCCTGTTGAGACAGGAGGTTTCATGGCCCTTTAAAGAGGGATGAAGACACTTTCAGCCATAGAAAAAGAAGTTGGTCATTTCATTTTTTTTTTCTAATCAGATAGGGTTTACAAGTCTGTGGTTTTCAATTTACTTTTAGCCAATTGCTGTGGGCTGTTTTTTTTAATTTCAAAGGTTGAAGGTTTTACATATTGCGTCAGATATATTTATATTTTACACTACCACATTTATAACCAGCTAATGATTAAAACTGTTAATGATAAAAGTAAGTTCATTTCAGCTAGAGATATGTTTTGCATTTGACTACACCTGTAACACTTCATTTCAAGCCACAATTAACAAACTATTAACAAACAAATAACTCAGACCATTAGCAAAATTTTCTGCTTATTATCAACTTATTAAAGTTAGTATAAGGTGGAAGTTGGATTTAGGTTTTGGGATTAGGTATGTAGAATAAAATCATACTTTATAAGACCAAAAAACTGTTAATATAACAATAATACACAGGTAATAATCCAGTAGTTATTATCATGAATTGTGACTTAAACTAACTTTTTTTTTAATTGGACAGCACACACCAGTCACGAGAAACACCATGCAAGCTATGCTGTCAATGTAAAGTAAGAACTTTTTTTATGATAACAAAATCTTTATAATTACTAATATACAGTTTATTTCAAAATTAAAAATGCATACAATGATGTAAAATATGTTTTTTATGAATTGGCTGTGGCATATTGTTAGTTTTGATGTTATTTGACTAGTTTTGATTGACCATTGTGCTATTTTGACTGACGACAGAAAAACAGGTAAAGCTATTACTTGAAGCTGAAAAAATTAACATATTGATAAAAAAGGCCAGCCTAGAGTCCTGAACTAAACCTGATTGAATATTGGTAGGTTATAAGGCCAAAAAAAAAAACACTACAAATAAACGGCAGCAAGCTAAAATGATATGAACAATAAATAAAGTGTGGACTAATAGGCTATTCATCACAAACATCAAACCTCTTTAAGTTAATGTACTTCTCAGATTACATGATTTAGCCATGTAACTTTCTACACCAAGTGTACACTTGATGATATTTTCAAGCCACACATTTTTCTCTCACAAATTAATTACTATTAAATTACTTAAGATCTGCATCCATAGTGCTGTACTAATTTTAATCACCAGATGTTGTCAGAAAAAGAAGCATCTGTGGCAAATTTACCACATTTTTTACTAAAACATGACTGGATTTAATCAGATTATAAAAACAAATAGGAAACGTGAGATCTGGTTTTACCGCTAACTGCTGATGCATACAATAAAGAAATAAATACATTTCAAATTCACAAGTGGGGTGTTAGCATCACTGTATAATTCAACAGGGCAGCTTCACACTGTGATTGCTGAATCACATAAGGGCCCTTTATTATGTGCATTCACATTTATTTATTTAGCAGATGCCTATATATAAAACGAATTACAAATGAGAAACATGCAAGTAATTCCTAAGCAGGGAGGAATGTGAGACGTGCTGCAAAACAAAGCAACAAAATGAGCTTGAACAGAAATAGAAGGTGTAACACATCGAAAGAACTGTGAAAAAGGGTGATAGAGAAGTCTACATTAAAACAATTATCTTAGTAAGTAAATAAGTAAGTAAAGTTTATTTATAAAGCACATTTAACTTCAGTTTGGCACTGACCATAGGGCTAAACAAAAAACACATTCTAAAACAGTAAAATAACAATAAACGTATAAATAAGAATAATAGTATGACAACAACAATGCACAATAAAGATTAAAAGCAATAGAATATACTGTAAATAGAATAAAAATGAATGTGTCTTAAGTCTGGACTTAAAATAGAGAGAGAAGAATGTAATGTAATGTCTGGTGGCAGCTGGTTCCATAAACGTGAGCAGCGACTGAAATGGCTGTCTCGCCTTTCAGTTTAAGTCGTGATCGAGGAATTTGTAGAAAAACCTGTTTCTAAAACTTACTTTCTTATTACTAATGATCAGTGTTGGATAAGTTACTTAAATAAAGGAATAACTTACTAATTACTTTACTTTCTTTATTGTCCACAAGTGGAAATTTATCTCTGGCTTCACCACACAACCACATCAGCATTCACACTACACACATCACAGAAAAACAGTCATCACAAATACATTCAATGTCATCACATAAATCATATTAAAAACTCAATCTAAAACCCTATACGAACCCAGTTTTTAAAAATCTAATGGCAGTCGGCACAAAGGACATTTGATACACATTTTCCTTTACTTGAGGTCGCCTAAAATGTCTTTTTGATGGCAAGAGCTGAAACTTTATATTTAAAGGATGGGAACAATCTTTAATAATCACGTGTGCTTTCTGTTTAATTCTCAATGAATAAATCTCATTTAGTTGTCTTTGTGCTTTACCTACTGTACAATTGCACTGGCAATTTTTACTACTCAACAGTTTTTGCTTTTTCTTAATTGGAACAGTCCATACCATGCAATCGTGTTAAAACTCTTTCAACCAAGTTCTTGTATACCATCTACAGAACATCTTGACTCACAACAAATTGTTGTAAACTGCTGATGAGATATAATCTCTGCATTGCTTTTTTAAAAATGCACTCTGCATTTGCAGCGAATGCTATTCCACAATCAATAAATGTTCCTAAATATTTAAAACATCCAACTGTCTGTGTTTCATGCCCCTCAAATGTAAATAAAGTTTGTAATAAACTAGTTTAAATGTAATTTTATGTACTATTACATAGTTTACATTACATTATGTTTTTTTTTTTTAAACTCTGCGTAGCTCTACCAGAGCCACACTTTGCAACGAGATGGGCTCACAGCTGTTTCACACCGAAGTCCGGTGGTTATCGCAAGAGAAGGCACTTGTACGTTTTTATGAACATCGAGAAGAAATGCACTCGTTCTTAAAAGACTCAAAATTGGAATTCGCCCACTGCCTGAAAGATCCAGCTTGGTTGTCAAAACTTGCTTATTTGGCATGTATATTTGAAAAGCTGAACATGCTTAATCTGTCATTACATGGGCCAAACACAAATATCCTGACAATGAATGACAAAGTCAATGCATTTATAAGAAAAACTGGAAAGATGGGCTGAGCGAGTTGAACAAGGAAATGTGGAGATGTTTCCTGAGCTTGATGAGCATCTGGAGGAGAAAGGACTGGGTCTCGGAAGCCTGAAAAAACACATCACTGGTTATCTCCGCAGCCTTTTGGAACAATTCAAGAAGTATTTTCCAAAAGAGACGTAACCAGAGCTCTATGACTAGATACGGCAACCATTTTCTGAATCTAGGACTCTTCTCCCCACAAATCTGGAAGATGCTTTGCTTAAGCTGTCTAGTGATCAAACAATAAAAACTTTATTTTCCAATTCTACACTGCCTGAATTCTGGATCGCAGTAGTAGACGAATACACAGAGTTGTCTTGTGCGGCATTGGATCTTCTGCTTCCTTATTGGTCTACATATTTATGTGAAAAGTCTTTTTCTGCTGATACATACATAAAAAACAGATGCTGATCACGTCTTGATGTCGAAGATGATCTGCGAGTAGCTGTATCCACCATCAGGCCACAAATGGAGCTTTTGTGTTGCCAAAAACAAGTACACCCATCCCATTGAAAGGTAAGCCAAAATTATGTGTATATATAGGCTAGTAAATATAGTTAAAATACTGCAAACAGCTTAAAATAACAGTTTAAATAATTCTTATTCTTATTATAAGGGTGTCGCGAGTTCTTGACTATCTTACATTAGGGGTCACTGGCTTAAAAGTTTGAGAACCACTGACCTAGACCACACACGACCTAAAAGGTACACTTACAAATTTGAGTTCACAAAAAAAAGTGCCTATTTTTTGGAGGGGTTTATAACAACACAGACAACATATACAATTATTTGAATGACTTTTAACAGTGCTTTATTAAAATTCTAAGGTTTTTTTTAAATGGTAACAAACTTTTGTATTTACACCTCTGCATGTGGATTTGGGAAGCTTTTGAAGGTAGGGAAAATCCAGGCGGAAAGCCCAAAATAGCACTTGACTAAGAGACTTTTAAAAAAATATATGAGGAAAAAAAATTAGAACAGCTACTCATTTATTACGTTTTTTTTCTTTTAAATGTGAAGTAAATGTAAATAAAGTTTGTAATAAACTAGTTTGACCGTAAATGTACTATTACACAGTTTACTTTACGTTATGTCTTTTTAATGAAAAAACTTTTAGAACAGCTAAATGAAGTTCTACTCATATATTTATTTTGCTTTGCACACATTAATAGGTACATAATGTGCAAAAAGGGTCAAAAACAAAATATCATGCCACTGAAATGAAAGGAACCATGTTTAAAAAGAGAAGAAGAAAAAGAAGAAAAAAAAAATTCAAACAGGGTTATCGTGACCTCAAATACCCGAGGGTTAAATCCATGTGCTTATCATCCATTACATGGCAGAAATAGTAAGAGCATGCTATTGTGCAGCCCGAGTTCCAGGAAAATTAAAAATAAATCTACCTTCCCTTCCTTTATGGTTTTCTCATGCTAGTTTGAGAAAAGTGGAGAGACGGAAGAACGACTTACCAAAAGAATGCACATTTTTGCTTTTCAGTTTTCAGATTTTTCCATGACTGATAACAAGAAAGGGATACAAATGTAGCTCCTGCACCATTACAACTAAAAGACCTACTATATAACATTTTTATACCTCACCCTATACAAATCCTCCAGTTTAAATATCTTGAGGACATTAACCAAAGAGTGCGAGCATTCACATCTGAGTTTGATGGAGTTTTAGGTTTCCGTTCTGTCTGTGTAGTATATCCTTTGAGATATGAAGTTATCAGCCAACTATCAGAGGGACTGGGAAGATGGCAATGGCAGACATGCTCTTCTTTAATTTAGCAACCTAATTCCCTCGGTGGCTCCACTTGCTAGGCGACAGCAGCTTGTGCAGCGCTGCCGGTGAACACGACTCTCACTCCCCGTTTAATGAGCATGCAGGTTTATCGATAAGCCCGTGGGATCGGCACAAACCCGCTGTGATTTCCACCGCTGAGCCAAAAGATTGACGTGTGAAAGAGAGCAGGTACAGATGTCAATGTGCTTTATGCATATTTAACATTCACAACAATACAGTGAAGAATGAAGTTTGGTTCCCAGTGATGTTAATCTTACATTTCATCCTCAATCCTTCATTTAGATAAGCTGGAACAAAATAAATTGGGGCATTTGCATTTTTTTTGTTTTAGTTTTGAAGGTACATTTGGGTTTGGGACAGTAAGACAGTGTATTGGGAGAAAAAAAAAAAAAAAAACCTGTCACATTTTGAATATTTTTAAGGGTACACGTAGTTTCAACTCAGTATTTGGGTCAAATATAGACAAACCAACTACTAATTAAACATTTAATTGTAAATTATTTAAACTTCTAACCCAAAGGTGGGTTTGTTAATATTTGGGTCAAATTTGGGATGAAAACCCCAGCTTTTTTAGAGTTTATACAGTGCTCAGCATATATAAGTATACCCCTCACAAATCTATCACAAATTCATATTTTATTGGGAAGCAACATTACAATATTATATTACATAATTATATATATATATATATATATATATATATATATATATATATATATATATATATATATATATATATATATATATATATATATATATATATATATATATATATGCATATACATTAGATTAGTCAGAACTGAAACCAAATCTTGAGCTTATCTACCAAAATAACTTACAATAACGGTCCAAAAACTAGTACACCCAAATTTATATGTTATGGAAAAATGTGAAATAAAAATTTCAAAAAGAGAAAAAATCAAGAGAAGCAAAAAACTGAAAAATATAGTGATTTAAATATTTAGTTTGAATTTAATTGTATTTTTCAATTTCTAAAGATAGTTGGTGACTAAAATATTATTTTAATAAATATATCTGCTGTCGCCTCACAGCAAGAAGGTCGCTGGTTCGAGCCTCGGCTGGGTCAGTTGGCATTTCTGTGTGGAGTCCAAAGACATGCAGTACAGGTGGATTGGGTAGGCTAAATTGTCCGTAGTGTATGTGTGTGAATGAGTGTGTATGGATGTTTCTCAGAGATGGGTTGCAGCTGGAAGGGCATCAGCTGCGTAAAACATATGCTGGAAAATGGGGTATACTCAATTATGCTGAGCACTGTATGTGTCACGGATTGGCCAGGCTCTTCCACCAGCATCACGCAACGATCACCGTCACCTGAGTATTAACCACGCACAGCTGCACCCAATCACTTCCATTCACTATATAAGCACACACCTCACTTCAGTCAGTGTCCGGTCTCGTTCCCACGAAGCGGACTCATAGCGAGTACCTCCTGGTAGTCACTACCACATTGATCTAATCTCTTGAACTTACCTGCTCTCTGTTTTGTTCCAGTCTGTCCAGTGTTCCCGGTGTCCTGTCTGTATTGAGTGTGTCTTCAGTCTGTCTTCCCCGCAAGCCCTCTGGTGTGTGCATTCGGTCTCCCTCAGTGTCTGTCATCCATCCTGCTCCGAAGAAGGAATATCTGCTCAACCATACAACAGTCACATCCCCTTTGTTATCCTTGTCTGCTCCTCTGCTGTAATAAACATCTTTCATTATATACTCACCTAACTTGTCCGTCTGCTTCCCTAACAGAAGACCGGACCCACACCAATACAGCATGAGCACTCCCGATCCATTTCAGGAGTTGGTGGACTCCCTGAAGAGAGTTTTAATGCCAGCTACTCCACTTCCCGAAGAACCACCAGCACCGAGCACTTCTTCACCGTCCACCCACTCATCCAGTCCCATGGCTCGACCAGCGCCCTACTCTGGCGGGGCGGAGGAGTGCAATGGCTTTCTATTACAATGTTCTCTGATATTCACAATGCAACCAGATTTATACCCCACAGATCGGTCCAAAATTGCCTTCATCATCTCCCTTCTCTCTGGGGTCGGCTCTCAGGTGGGCTGAGACCATCTGGCAGCAAGCTGGGCCGGTAACCAGTTCCATTCATAACTTTATCACATATTTCAAGGAGGTCTTTGGTCGTACAGATGGAGAAGTAGCAGCCGGAGAACAACTATATCATCTGAAGCAGGGAGCCATGTCCACCCAGGACTATGCGCTCCGGTTTCGTACTCTGGCTGCTGCTAGTGGATGGAATGAGCGATCTCTCCTAACCACTTACCGGCTCGGATTGGAGCCCAACCTGAGGTTACAGCTGGCAGCCCTCGACGATACCATGGGGTTGGAAAAATTCATCCAACACTCACTTCGATGTTCTGATCGTCTGAAGGTCTACCAGCATGATCTCCCATCAAACTCACAAGCACTCCTTCGTCCGCCAGAGCCAGTCGTCCCTCCAGAACCAGAACCTATGATCGTCGAATCTGGTAGACTTACGATTACTGAGCGACAGAGGAGGCTGACCCGGGGTCTGTGTATGTACTGTGGTGCCGAAGGACATGTCAGGCTGGACTGTCCCATTCGTCCAGTACGTTCATTGGTGAGTGTGTTCAGTTCTCCCGTTGAAAAAATGCACCCTCTCACCACCAATGTTCAGTTAACTGCCCATTCTGTCTCTATTTCAGTCACGGCCCTCATCGACTCCGGGTCAGCTGGAAATTTCATCTCGCACGCCCTCTGTCGCCGCCTCCAGCTCCACACCGAAACCTCGACGCACGTCTACCAGATTCAACCTATAACCACCGATATCCATTCCCAGGCACGTATCCATCGTAAATGTGAACCCGTCACCCTCAGAGTAGGGTTACTTCATAAGGAAGAAATTCAATTTCTGGTTCTGGAGGGAGCATCAATGGACATCATCCTAGGGCGCCCGTGGCTGGTGAAGCACGATCCCATCCTCTCTTGGGGCACCGGAGAAATCAAAAAATGGGGTAAAGAATGCGTCTCCAGCTGTTTTCCCGACCTACCCTTGCAGATCCAGAAACCCATAAATGTCTACGTCACGTCTGTCGAAAGTCCAGTTGAGAAACGATCCATCCAGATCCCGAAGATCTACTCCTCATACGAGGACGTATTTTGCCCCAAGAGAGCTTCCCAGCTACCTCCACATCGGCCATGGGACTGCGCCATTGACCTGCTTCCTGATGCTCCTATGCCCAGAGGTAGGATCTACCCGTTGTCCCTTCCAGAAACTAAGGCCATGGAGGAGTACATTCAGGAGGCTCTGAGTCAGGGGTATATTCGCCAGTCCACGTCACCCGCGGCCTCAAGCTTCTTCTTCGTGGCCAAGAAGGACGGAGGGCTGCGGCCATGTATTGATTATCGAGTCCTGAACCAAGGAACCATCAAATTCAGATACCCACTTCCTCTCGTCCCTGCGGCCCTGGAACAACTCCGATCCGCCAGGATATTCACTAAGTTGGACCTCCGCAGCGCCTACAATCTGGTACGAATACGCGAGGGGGACGAATGGAAGACGGCGTTTGTGACCCCTACTGGACACTACGAATATCTGGTCATGCCCTATGGTCTGGTCAACGCCCCCTCCGTATTCCAGAACTTCATACACGAAGTCCTCCGGGAGTTCCTCCATATCTCCGTCATTGTCTATATTGATGATATCCTGATTTACTCCCGGAGTGAGGCCGAACATCGCCACCACGTTGCGGAGGTCCTACAAACCCTACGGAACCATAAACTGTACCTCAAGGCTGAGAAGTGCTCATTTCACTTACCATCTGTCCAGTTCCTCGGATACATCATTGACCGAAAAGGGGTTCGTATGGACGAGGGGAAGGTCACTTCCGTCATCTCCTGGCCTGAACCAAAAACCATCAAAGAACTCCAACGATTCCTAGGGTTTGCCAATTTCTATCGCCGTTTCATCAACAACTACAGTCTTATCACCGCTCCACTTACCAACCTCCTAAAGAATCAACCCAAAACGCTATCCTGGTCACCCGAAGCGGCCGCAGCCTTCCAAAGACTCAAGAAGTCCTTCACGCAGGCTCCACTCCTGACTCACCCCAATCCCGACTTGCCTTTCGTGGTCGAGGTGGATGCATCGACCACCGGAGTAGGAGCCATCTTGTCCCAGCTCCATGGTAATCCCTCACTACTCCATCCATGCGCCTACTTCTCCCGTAAGCTCAGCCCGGCGGAAAAGAACTATGACATCGGGAACCGTGAACTTCTAGCCATCAAGCTCGCCCTGGAGGAGTGGCGACACTGGTTGGAGGGAGCTAAACACCCATTCCAGGTGATTACCGACCATAAAAACTTACAGTACCTTAAAGAAGCGAAAAGACTCTGTCCTCGTCAAGCCCGGTGGTCCTTATTCTTCTCCAGATTTCAGTTCTCCATATCATATCGACCAGGATCCAAAACATCCGGGCGGATGCACTCTCCAGAATCCATGACCAACAGGAAACAAGTGAGACCCCGGCCAACATCCTCCCAGATCAGATCACTGTCTGTCCCATCACCTGGTCTGCTCCAACAGTTGTCGCCACCCCAGAGTCCAGAACTCCGCCGGGCTGTCCCCCCAATAGACGATTCATCCCTGAAATCAACGGGTAGATCTCATTCACTCCAGTCATACCTCTCTGGGCACAGGGCATCCCGGGGCCAACAACACCCTCTCGCTGCTATCCCAACGCTTCTGGTGGCCGAACATGGCGAGGGATGTGAGGAGATACATCCAAGGCTGTAGAGAATGTGCCATGTCAAAGAGTCCTCGTCATCTACCTGCAGGAAAACTCCATCCCTTGCCCATCCCAAACCGCCCCTGGTCACACCTAGGAGTTGACTTCATGACAGACCTCCCATCGTCTGAAGGTAATACTTGCATTTTAGTCATTGTAGATCGATTCTCCAAATTCTGTCGTCTGATTCCTCTGAAGGGTCTACCCACAGCCCTAGAAACTGCTGAAAACCTATTTAACCATGTCTTTCGATGTTTTGGGCTACCTGAAGACATAGTCTCGGACCGAGGACCCCAATTCATCTCCAGACTATGGAAAGCCTTTTTTAGACTCCTAGGTGTGACCGTCAGCCTCTCGTCTGGCTATCACCCACAGACCAACGGCCAGACTGAGAGGAAGATTCAAGAAGTGGGGCGGTTCCTCAGGACCTTCTGTCACGGTCATCAGAACTCCTGGAGCCAGTTTCTGGGCTGGGCGGAATACGCCCAGAATTCCCTGCGGCAACCTACCACCGGACTTACGCCATTCCAGTGTATTCTGGGCTTCCAACCTCCACTATTTCCCTGGGATGGCGAACCTTCTGACGTCCCCGCAGTGGATTACTGGTTCCGGGAGAGCGAGAGGGTCTGGGACGATGCTCATCACCATCTCCAGAGGGCAGTTCGCCGAGCCAAGGAGGTGTCAGACAAGAAGAGGATTCCTGGACCTGCCTATGCTCCGGGGCAGAAAGTTTGGCTCTCCACCAGAGACATCCGCTTGCGACTGCCCTCCCGAAAACTTAGTCCCAGATTTGTTGGTCCCTTCACCATCCTGGAACAGGTCAACCCAGTCACTTATAAGTTACAGCTACCACCACAATATAGAATCCACCCCACATTCCACGTGTCACTCCTTAAACCCTTTCACGACCCTCTGATTCCCTCCACAGAGCCTGGCCATGAAGAGGAACCCCCTCTTCCACTGATGTCAGAAGAAGGGTCTATATACAAAGTCAAGGACATTCTACGGTCCCGACGTCGTGGTGGTCATCTGGAATACCTCGTAGACTGGGAGGGATATGGTCCAGAAGAGAGGTCTTGGGTCCCCAGATCCGATATATTAGATCCCGCACTTATGGAGGAGTTCCACTCCAATCACCCCGAGTTCCCAGCACCTCGTGGACGAGGTAGACCACCACGGCGTCGGCGGTCTAGGCCCTCAGGAGCGGGCCCTGGGGAGGGGGGTAATGTCACGGATTGGCCAGGCTCTTCCACCAGCATCACGCAAGGATCACCGTCACCTGAGTATTAACCACGCACAGCTGCACCCAATCACTTCCATTCACTATATAAGCACACACCTCACTTCAGTCAGTGTCCGGTCTCGTTCCCACGAAGCGGACTCATAGCGAGTACCTCCTGGTAGTCACTATCACATTGATCTAATCTCTTGAACTTACCTGCTCTCTGTTTTGTTCCAGTCTGTCCAGTGTTCCCGGTGTCCTGTCTGTATTGAGTGTGTCTTCAGTCTGTCTTCCCCGCAAGCCCTCTGGTGTGTGCATTCGGTCTCCCTCAGTGTCTGTCATCCATCCTGCTCCGAAGAAGGAATATCTGCTCAACCATACAACAGTCACATCCCCTTTGTTATCCTTGTCTGCTCCTCTGCTGTAATAAACATCTTTCATTATATACTCACCTAACTTGTCCGTCTGCTTCCCTAACAGTATGTGTATATCTTTTATTGAATTATGCAAGATTACAACGTTTAAACAAGTGTAAAATGCGGATGGCTAACTTGATTGATATTTGCAGTTAATTTACTTGATTTAAGCAGTTGAGCATGCAGGATTGCGCACATAAAAATGGAAAACCCAATATTGATTGATATTATTGACATATTTCTATTTTATATGATATTATATGCTGTGAAAAAATAATATAAAAAAAAAACTATAAACAAATAATTACATTTTGTCCCCTTGGAATTATAAGTTGCTATCTGGCAGGTGATTATTTAAGCATTACTTTTCTAGAATTACAATCAGTCTGCTTATTAATTAAATAAATAAAATGGAGTTGTAACAATATGTTGATGTTTGATAAAGTTCAATGTTTGCTTTCTATAACATTTATTTATTGTTTTAGGATGAATATTTTTTCGTGTTTAAATAAAGCGTACAAGACTGTGCTAAATATTTTGTAAAGTGCAAATTTTAATTTTAACATTTGGAACATTGTAATGACATGTGTTGCATCTCCACAACTAATACATCAAATAATCATTGGTAAAGTTCTTAATGTAGCATTTCTTACAAATGTTACGTGAGATCTGCTTTACTCATGTCTGTCACTGTGCTGTTTATTTGACGCAGCCGAGGCGGAGATTGAGGCACATTCTGACAGGCACGTGAGAATGATGGGTGGGGAGAACTAGCATTAAAGGCACAGGCAACAAAAACAGCTATACAGTGTTCAAAGCTGAAAATACCAATATTCTAAAAGGCATAATAAATAATCTGATGGGTGTTTTGAACTGAAACTTGAAAGACACAAAAGACTTATCATAAATCTTGAAAAAGGGGTCAAATAGGTTCCCTTTAAAGAGCCGTTCAATATGATTGTTTTGTAATACAATGCAAAAACTACATCACAACAGCTACCAGAGCCATCAATGGCATAAATGTATATCATATCAACAACATTAAATTGCAACCAACACTAGAGAAACTACAAATAATAAAACCTACTTACAGATTGTGGTCCATTAACAGCTCATTATGAAATCCGGCTGTGAGGAGAAGTTTCTGAATAGCTAGCATTAAACTTTCTTATGCTCTGTAAAATAAGCAACACAGATAAATGTTAGTGTTGAATTTTCAGGAACAGTTTTGAGTTTTTTTTGTCTTTGGAAAGCTAAAAAAAAAAAAACAGGCTGGAAAAACACATGATTAAGAAGCTAGACTTCACAAAAGGGGAACCACCAACTTTTTTTTTTATATTTGCTGGGTGAGATTATGTAAATGAGCAAATTTGTCACAATATCACTATATGCTGTACATCACTTTTTTTTCTATGACATTGCTGCAAAAGCCTCATTTGTTTTAAGATTATAGGGTAAAGTAAGCTGTTTGAAAGCTTTAAGGTATTTTATTTTTGCATGCTATTTTAAGAAAATTATTTAATATAAACATTTTGTGATGGTACCATGCCACTAGCTTGATATACTAAAAATGACAAAAAATAAATAAAATAGAATAAAATAAATAAATAAATGAAAACTCAAATTATGTCATAAAGGGCTAACGTTCCACATGATTATCTGAAAAAGATAATTTGGTTAAAACATGCCTTTGTTATGAAGAAAGTATTGCAGTGTGGTTTAATAATAGCATATGAAAAAAATGTGGTGCATGTGGTTACATTAAAAAAAAAAAACAACATTAAAATCACATGTGAAACATGTACTTTGCACATGGTTTTGGAACATTTCAATGGTGTAAATGTGTGAAATATAAGTTGCACATGGTTTGTAAGAAACCCATGCGAACACACATGGAAAACATAGGAAAATCATCTGGATCATATTACCAGTTAGCCCACAACACTCATTCAAGTTTGTTTTAGGCTCTTCGCTGTAAAAAGTTTGACTTTTTGAGTTTGACAGAACTCACAACATAGTAGAAAAGTAAAACATTTGCGGTTGTGCTTAGCAATACAACTGCGCATCGGATTTTCTCCAGTGACATTAAATGACAAAACACTACATTTCAGTTTTTACGGCCTACACATTGTGCAAGATGGCATGCGTTCAGCGTGTAGAGGTGCTGTTAAGTGCGCAGACATCAGCCAAGTGAGTGCAGAAAGCACATGGAGAAAGCAGAGGCACAGCTGAACAAGTGTATCAAGAGCACTCTTTCAGAAAATCCCTCATCTCAAGTAGCTTTGGGAAACGCAATCTAACCATAACATGCACAAGTATCACCCTGTTGAGTTGCTTCAGTAGTTAGCTGCCTCTAATTAACAGCTTCATGAATCCTAATGAAACTGACTAATTGCTTAACTTACAGTAGCATAGCGCTTATCATTTTTCACTGATAGCTGTGATGTGTCAGTGCTTTGAAAACACTAAAGGTAGTTATTGGCTACATTCTAAATGGCAGATTAGCACACGGCTAACTCACTCTACATCTATTTTTTCCAAAATAGTGTTTCTCAACTGATGGATAAAATATGTAATGAAATTCTGCATTGCTGTCACATGACCTCATAGGCTATTTGGTTCAGTTGATGTAACCCAATTTTTGATTGGCCAAGTCATTTATTGTACCCTGTTGAAAATGTCCAATTTTTGGGTGAGAGGGAATTTTGCAACCCAGGCTCATTCTGATTACATAGCCATATATACATTTCTGGAGAGCACTAAATACGTCCCAGGAGCGTTTTTTTTTTTTTTTTTGCAGTTTTTGTTTTCGTGAGGCTACTGTGTATGCTTTTTGACATCTCAGATTTCTCTCGCAAGTGCCATTCACGCCTGCTGTTCTTGTGTAAATCCACCAGAGGCTGCTGTCGACTGACTGACTTACCGACTGACCCACCCTCCTCATTGCCTAAACCCAACCAATAGTGTTTTCAAGAAATCTAGAAAAGGAAAATCCCTTGCCTCATTTTTACCATGTTTTCAGATGTTACCATATTCTCACCCTGTTTTTTACTTGTTTATTTTATTTTTTGGCTTTTGTATTACCTGCTTTCTAAAACTGTTCTTCCCCAGACTTGAACCCCATCATCACGGTCAACACCACTATGTGTCTCAAATCTGTCAACGTACGCAGCGAGCCACTGGACTAACAACGGAAAAGCTGTCCACACGGAGGTAAGCAGTCAGCTGGTAAAAGTGGAAAGAAATGGTATCATACTGCCCCTAGCGTTCGTTTTAAAGATGAAATGCAGCCATAAGTTCCTCTGGCTACATACAGTAATTGGCAATTTATAGAAATGTATACGGGGGACGTTTTCAGTATAAGCCTACGTTGGAATTTTAGCTGTCTTGTGTCTGCGCCTTTAAATGCAAATAAACATGGACCAACCCAAAGTCTAGCTAAAATGTTTAAATAACCAGCCATCTTTGTTTTACCCACGTTTAAGTTAAAATAACTTGGCTTTTCTTTAAAAATAGTGTGTGTAGTAAATTATCCCAGCAAAGAAATTAACAGTACCTGGATGGAGGACCAAATGGGAATGCTGGGTTCTTGCCGGAAATGATGTTATTGAGACCAGAAGGGGGCACTCAACCTGTGATATGTGTGGGTCCTGACGCCAATGCTTTCGGATGAGATGCTAAACCGAGGTCCTCCGAAAAATAGCAGGGGTTTAACCCCAGCATCCTGGCCAAATTTGCCCACTGGCCTCTGTCCATCATGGCTTCCTAACCATCCCTATATCATAATTGACTTCATCACTCTGTCTCCTCTCCACCAATCAGCTGGAGTGTGGTCTGTCGAAATATGGCTGCCGTCATGTCATCCAGGTGGATGCTGCAGACTGGTGGTGGATGAGGAGATTCCCCCAAAAATGTGTAAAGCGCTTTGAGTGTCCAGAAAAGAGCTATATAAATGATATTATTATTATTATTATTATTATTATTATTACCACATAACCAAAAGGGTCATAATAATACATTTTTGGAAACTGAAATGTATACATCTTGAATAAATAAGCCTCCCACTGATTTATGGTTTGTTAAATTAAAATAACAAGATTTGGCTGTGAATCAACTATTTGAATCTTATAAAAATGTTGAGGAAAGTAGGAACTTTTAACTTTACAGTACATAATATTATAAAGATTTGTGGCATAAAAAATATTGACACTTATAAACTCATGCATACAATGTATTCTGTCTATTGGCTGAAATATACTCCTGCATCAAAAGATGCAGGTCTAGATTCAGATGGGTTATTAGTGTTAAGCATCAGGAAAATGATTGTTGCACATCACATGATGAAATTCAATATCTAGCAAAGCAAATTCTATGACATTTTGTTGATTTTCTGTAAAAGAGCAGCCTGGACATTGCTCAAAACATTTCCTTTTGTGTTCCACAGAAGTCATACAAGTCCAGACTGACAAGTGGATGGATAAATGAAGACTAAAGATCAATTTTGGGAAATCTAACCATTTAAGTAGATTTGATGAGGCTACAGCTGTCTGTATTATATTAGTCTGTAGATAAGTTCACCTCCATTATAAGGACCCCGGTGCTGAAAGGTCTTTGTATCGATTCAGAAAAAAAATTCACTGCTGTGAATGACCTTTCCTTCACCTTCTCCTTTCTTGAGCAGGGCAGGACAACAGCTTTAATTAGCCTCCTGATACAGCAGGAACTGTCTGGCACACGACACACACACACACACATACACACACGCGCGCACATGCACGTATATATGTATGTATGCATAAAATCTGTCTGTAAGCAGCATAAACAGGGTCATAAATATGAAAAGGGTGTAACTCAGCGTTATGATGGTTTCACGGTGTAAACTATACTCCGGAGAAATCAGTCATTTAATTAGACAGATGGTGAAATGAGGCAGTGAAAAAGGCTCTTTCTTTATCTCTCTCTATGAAACACACTGACACGGTGCCCAGAAAAACCTCCTGTCCTCACAGGTGTCACACTGCCCTCTGGGGAACGGCTGAAGAAATGCACATCCAACAGACAATCATGCAAACACACGCTGCCAAACGCATAAAGATAAAGCATTAATGCATTTAGAGAGGTTTTAACCATAATTTCATGCTTTTAAGGTTACGTTTGGGCTCTATTTTCAGGATGATGACTGATCTAGAGAGTCTGTGCCAGGAAGATGGTTCAGGAACTAGTCGGTTAATTAAAAACAACCCTAAAATGGAATCCATTTTCTCGAAATACAGTGCCAAATATCATTAATGGTGAGGAACATAAGCCGTAAATGCGTAACTGAACTGAGAGATTTATGTTGTGAGGTTTCAGAAATTTGGCAGGGGGAAATGAATTGGGCCAAAATATGGCCAAACTGTCAGTTAAGCTCTGTTTGGGTATCAATAAAAGCTGGTGGTTGTAATGAATCTCACAAATTGTTTCTCTTGGGGACAACTGGGAATGTCGATCCTGTGTTAAAAGGGCCCCATTAAGGTCCTTTATGGTACAACATGCTTGTCGGGTCTGGAGAAGAACGACTTGCTCCTAAAATCCAAATGAATGTTACAGTTTATGGTTTTTCTGTTCTTTTCACTTGCTCTATCGTTCTTTTAAAAAAAAAAAATGTGTGATTTGCGAATACAGGAATGACCGTTTGTTGAATAGTCAGTCATAGCATTTTAGTATATTATCATAGTAGGCATTATCAAGGTAGGCATTGCATCTTCTGTTTTTATGTCTGTAATTTATGGCACATGCTGATAAGTTCAAGACTTTGACTTTAGGGTGTAGCAAAACTGTTTCCTGCGTATTTGACAATAAAATTGAATATTTTTATTCTTGAAACACACAAAATGTAATGAGTACTTATAAGAAGCAAATTATGGATTTATTGCTAAATATTGCTGTAAAAAGCTGCGATGTGTGAAAAAAGTGATAGAATAGAATATAAAAGATGTAGAATAAAATAAAAAATAATAAAAAAACAATATTTGTGGTATAATCTATCAAAAACATGTATTTTATTTACTTATTTATATGTTTATTTATTTAAAACCATTAATTGAATATGGAGGATAGCAAAGATTAAAAACAAAAAGTATAATTGACCAATCTAACTATATAAATATATTTTATTTAAGTTTTACACAGTGCAGTCTGCAAGTAGCCAAACCTTTTGATCATCACTAAGTCCTGTTTGTTGTTATAACAGGGATAATAAAGCAGTTTTAAAGCATATTACATATATTCTAAATCCCAATATTAAAAGCTTAAATAAGATATTTGTACCAGTTTTCGGTGTCAAAGGGCTCTAAATTATGTCTCTTTTTACAAGTTGTAAAATAAAACTTTAGACTCTCCAGAATGTGTTTGTAAAGGTTCATCTTAAAATACCCATCAGGTAATTTATTGTACTCTGTTGAAAATGTCAATTTTAGGTCAGAGGCAATTTTATGCCTGTGTCTTTAAATGCAAATGAACTTGTTCTCCCCGCACACTGATCAGGCATGTCTGCTGTAGAAGGATACCCAGCGTCAGATGTCGAATAAATACAGCAGCATAATGAATAAAGGACAGCAACTCAGATGCTGATGAAGCAAAGACCCTGTCACAAATAACACAATAAGACTGAAGCAGAAAATTTTCCCAGTGCTTATTTGATGTAGATGTTACGGAGTTTATTTAGCCATTCTGCAATGAAGTATGAGCCACACACAATTACTGTTATTGCACATATACTAGTGGAAAATGTGACAGGATGCCCCATTATACACAAATATGCTGAATGGAGATCCATTATGTTACTGTACAAAATAAACATTATTTTACATCCACAAACTGGGGCTCCTGTTGTGTGATTAAAGGGTTCTTGTTTATAGTTGTGTACTGACACTGTGTTGCTGTGATGATTTTAGTTATTGTGAATAACATAGCGATTCCTTTTTCTTTACGTGGACCACTTCATCTTTATGTGCAGCTGAATCACAGACAGTTGGAACAGATCTTTTAATGCCAGTTTCTTTGCAAATCCTGTCTTGTGGACATGGTAATATGCGTCAATACTGAGATATGGTAATACACACCTGTATTGATAGGCAGGGATAGTCGCACTGCTATGTCATGATGTGGTTGGCCTCAAAATCACTGGGATTTGGATCCTGATTTAAAAAAAGGAATTGATGTGTTTATACCACTCTTATGGCTATGTACACACTATTCCTGCACACATTTCTGTCCAAACATCTTTCAAAAGTTTATTTTGCATGATAGTAGTCCTTTAAACACGGAACATGTAGGTGTCCAGCCTAGGGCCCTGACGTAAACCTTATTGAAATACTCAATACAGTCAGCAAAATGTAAAAAATACTGGAAGTAGAGTGGAGCAAGATCAGGTTGGGATTTGTTTAGGAAAAAAAGAAGAAAGTATTTACAATACCTGTAAGTGGTGATCAGCTGTTAAGTGACTCTCTGCCTCTCTGAGTCAAGTATCTACAGGATAATTACCGGACTGAAATAATCAATCTTTCTTTGTTATCTCATTTCTGAGACAATACCTTCCTCAAATCTGATCCAAATTTATGCACAACGACATGCACCAAAAAATATCAAGCAATTGAAAGAGATTTCAATGCTTAATGAGAGAAACACACTAACATTTGCACACACAAACACACACTTACAAAGAGGATGACCTTTCCCCTCTTGATTCGCTGACATTAAACAGCTGTCAGACAGATCACAGGAAGCGTAATTACACTGACACATTCAAAGAGGATGGAGAGAGAGAGCGAGGGAGATAGCAGGAGACTCAGAGAGACAGTGAATGTCACTGGGAGCAGGTATTTTGGCTTTTATCTGGCCTAGGCTAATTAGAAAGCCTTGCAAGCCCTTTTAAACCACACACACACACACACACACACACACACACACACACACACACACGCACGCACGCACGCACGCACACACACACACACACACACACACACACACAGAGGAAACTTTTAATTAAGGAGCCATGCATTGCCTATGGCGACCTTGTAACCCCACCTTTGGATTTCACTGAACAAGAATGTAACCTGTCAGAGTAAGGTAACTCTCAAAAAATATATATCATTGGTGTAACTTAATATGATCCATCTCAATCTTAATAGAACAATCCTAATATAATCACCTGAATCTGAAATCTAACTACACCTACAATCACTCTATCAAATGCCAAAAGCGAACAACAAATGGTCCCAGTATTTGCTGACAGTGTGCAGTAATTGAAAATCATGATTGTTTTTTTTTATTCATGCCTAATCTCAGATGGTTAGACAGTGATTCATCTTTTAAAAATAGTTAACGTATTGCTGTCTGAAACAACTGGCTGTAGTGATTTTTATTAAAGATTCACTTTAATGTATTGACTTATATGACTTAACAGTCATATAAATGCAACACAGGCTCATTAGGAATGCTTGTCCACGGCTACATAAATACGTGCCTTGGCTTATGTCCAGTTGAATTTTGTGTAAAGCTCACCACTTACCTTCATATGGACGGCTTTCTCAATGTAGTCAGTTTGGATGGTTCCAGAATGTAATGTATTTATATAGCGCATTTATGTCCATAGGGTATAGTGTATGGCCACAGGGGTGGAGGAGAGGGGGTCTCTCCACACCACCACCAGTGTGCAGCATTCACTTGGATGACACGACGGCAGCCACAGAACAATGGCACCAGTTTGCTTACCACACACCAGCTATTGGTGGAGTGGAGAGAGTGATAGAGACAATTCAGTGGATGGGGATGATTGGGAGGCCATGATGAGTAAGGGCCGATGGAGGGAATTTGGCCTGGACACCAGGGTTACCCCTACTCTTTACGAGAAGTGCCATGGGATTTTTAATGACCAAAGAGAGTCAGTACCTCGGTTTACGCCTCATTTGAAAGATGGCGCTCACTGACAGTATTGTGTCCCCTTCACTATACTGGAGCATTGGGCTCACACAGACCATAGGTTGGGCGCCCCCTGCTGGCCTCACTAACACCACTTCCAACAGCAACCTAGTTTTCCCACGTGGTCTCCCATCCAGGTACTGACCAGGCTCAGCCCTGCTTAGCTTCAGTGAGTAACCGCTCTTGGGCTGCAGGGTAATATGGCTGTGGCACCATCTGGCAGAAACCAGGTAAAAACAAAACCCAAAAAAATTATCGTTAAAAAGGCTGTAATATGCTTTTTTCCTTTAGTTTGCTTTTGAAAACACCATTGTTTGGGTTTAGGTAAGTGCCAGGTGAGTCAGTTGATAGCAATCTGATTTATTTTGCACAACAAGTGTGGCATGTATGATAAACAAATGTGGACCAGTAACATATTTGAGATTCACAGAAATATACACAGCGGCCTCTGGTGGATGTAACCTCGAACAAGTAGTAAGCTCATGTTACCTAAAACACTTAGACTTACATTTATTGTCAACATTATTCCCTTTAAGTTCCAATCCCACACAAAGCATGCTGGAATATACACATCCACTGGTTAGTTATGGCAATAAAATTATTCATGTATCCCAGCACAAAATAATTAAGCTAACTTCATTTTATTTTCAAAATTGTTTTACAAACTTAAGTGAATCGAACACAATACAGATAAACTGTAAATCATTTTCAAGAATTGTGTTGTTTCAACTCATTTTAAACACGTAATTTGAACAAGCAGCAAAAACCTTTGCGAGTGAACTTCTCTTAGTTACTAGTTTCTGCAGTGCTCAGTTTGGCTCTGTCCTTCTGTCTGTATATGTCTCAGCTGCTGTTGTATGGCTTCTGGCGAGTGTATGTGAGTGATGGACACTGACATGTCCTTAAACAGTCTGTGTTCAGTGTACCGGGTCATTTGAAGTCAGTCTCAGGCCTGATTTCTCTTACTGCAGTCTCTGCTTCTCTCTCTTTCTCTCTGTGTGTGCGTGCGTTTTGGGGAGAGCAGCTAAAAGTAGCAATGTTTCTAATTTAACTGTTTTTTTTCAGGACTGTGACAGTAGCTCAGCTGTTTTCAAAGCAGAGGAACTTTTCACATACTTTTTTTTTCTCCACAGGTATTTTTGTAACATTGTTGTGCAGCTTTACAGCAAAGCAAACGGTAAAGGGTAATATATCTCTTTCTGACTACACATGAAAAAATAAATCATTCAGAATTGACTCGTAACACAATTAATAATAAATGAAATTTTGAAGTAAGAAGACTGAAATAGTATTTTTTTGTTAAATGTATCCCAAATATCTTTAAAAACCTGTTTAAAACGAACAATTTTACAATCAATTTTTTTTTTTTTTTAAAGAATAACATTATCTGTGAATGGCAAAAAGGCAGAGCGAAAAACCCAGGAGTGTCCAGCCAACCAAAATTACCCCCAGATTGCAGCAACAACTCATCCAAGTGGTCATAAAAGACCTCACAACAACATGAAAAGAACTGCAGACCTCAGTTAAGGTGAGTGTTCATGACTATAAGAAAGAGACTGGGCAAAAATGGTTTGCATGGCAGAGTTACAAGATGAAAACCACTGATGAGCAAAAAGAACATAAAGACACATCTCACTTTAGCCAGAAATCCTCCTGATAATCCCCAAAACGTTTGAGAAATTACTGTGGAACTTTTTGGAAGGTGTGTGTCCCATTATGTATGGCGTAAAAGTAACTCATTTTAGAAAGTAGCTCATTTTAGAAAAAAAAAAACACCATACAAACAGTAAAATGTGGTGGCTGTAGTACAATGTTCTGGGGCTATTTTGCTGCTTCAGGACCAGTGTTGGGTAAGTTACTTAAAAAAAAGTAATAGATTACAAATTACTGATTATTTTTGGAAAATTGTAATCTGATTACATTACTAATTACTTTATGTAAAAAGTAATCAGATTACTAATTACTTTACTTTGAAGTTACTTTTAAAACATAAAATATACCTTTAAAAATACAAAATAAACTGCATCTCCTTCAGTAATTTAATATTCACTATAAAACATTACAATGGATTAATCACAGCAGCTCGACATATTCAAAAGACAAGAGTTTTCCCCAAAAGGTAAAATTTAAACCTGTTTGTCTTTTTTTTTTTTTTTTTTTTTTTTTTTTTACAACAGATGACATGAAAACTGGAGACCTGTAACCATTGACATCCATAGTATGCAAAAGTACTGCAGTGTTTGGGTGGGTGTTCTGTGTTTGTCTGAAGTAATTAGTCTACTGGGATGTGTATATTCCATACAAAGCATGAAGCTGATCGGTCAGTTCTTGCCACGTGACTCGTGGTTTTCAACTGGTGTGCCTGGAAAATGCAGAAATTCAGAAGACACCTTCACTCCTGATCCTGCACAAATATCTAGTTTAGCCTGTTTAGGCTGAGTTGGGATGTGTTTTTGGGCGCCGGTGTCCTCCTTGGTGACAAGTTTTGTCATAGAATGCTTTCTATTGAAGTGCTTGAACAAGTTGCTGGTCGAGTTAAAAGCAGTTGAAAGTTCTTCATAGACTGGACATAGACTGCATTTCACAGCAACATTTTAGTTTTTACGCTCAATGAAATCAAAGTAATGTCTGTATTTCCATTTGAAAAAGCAACCCTTTCTCTTCAGCAACCATTTCAACTCATGTTTTACAGCAATTTAAAAGTGCATTGCAGAGGTAAACGTTATTTAAAAGAAGAAAAAAACAAAACAAAAAAAAAACAAAAAACAAACAAACTATTTATAACTTAAGTAACGCAATTACATTAACTTACATTAACTTTAGTAACTTTAATCAAATTACACAAATTTAAAATGTAATTCGTTTACATTGCTGCACTAACATGTTACTGTGGAACACATTACACCCAACTCTGTTCAGGACCTGTGATCAAGACTGTGATCAATCTGATAAACCATGAACTCTGTTGTGTACCAAAATATCCTAAAGAGGTATACCCAACCCTCTATTAGTGGCCTCAAGCTGAAGCTAAACTTGGGTTCTGCAGCAGGACAATGATACAAAGCACACCAGCAAGTCCATTTCTGACTGAAGAAAAACAAAATGAAGACTTTGGAGGGGTCTAGTCAAAGTCCGGATCTGAATGCAACTGAGATGCTGTGGCATTAACTTAACAGTTAAGCTCATGCTCTAAATACACATTTTTAATGTGGCTGAAACAATGCTGCAAAGTTGAGTGTGCCAAAATTCCTTCTAAGCACTGTAACACTCATTGCAGGTCATGAAAAATGCTTGATTGCAGTTGTTGCTGCTAAGGGTGGCCAAGCCACTTATTAGGTTTAGGGGGCAAACACTTTTTTCACACTGGTGTATTGTTTGTGTAATAGTTTTGCATTTTGTTTCCCCTTAATAATGAAAACCTTTACTTTAAAACTTCATTTCAAAACTGCACAATGTGTTTACTAGTGTTATCTTTAACAGGTCAGATTCCCGGTCCTGGCAGGAATTGAAGGTGGGGAAAGTGAATGAACCACATTCTCTCCATCTTCGATACCCAGCAGAGGGGCCCCCAGAGCAAGGCACATATAGCCCCTAATTGCTCCCCGGGCTTGAAGAAATAACTGCCCACTGCTCCAGGTGTATGCTCACTGTGTGTGTTTGTGTGCATGTGCTTTCACTCCTCAATCAAAATGTGTGTACTTGGATGGGTTAAAAAGCAAAATGAACCAGTTTCAAGTATGGGTAAAACCATACTTGACAAAGGCTCACTTCACTATTTCACACAACTGTATATATACTGTACATTAACGGTTTAGCTCAACAGCCACTGTACCTAGTTATAATGTTGCTTAGCATTTTCACTAGCTTCAATTTTGCTTTTGGGATTTTTTATATGCTTAAATTTGACTTTTGGATGCTAAAATACTTGTGTACACCAATAAACATTTATGCTAGTGTTTATATTTTTCTAAAAATATAAGTACATACATATACATGTTCATATATGTATACAAATGTATGTCCACATATATACCAGTAAAAGACACGTTCATATATGTATAAAAATAGTTTCATATTATATTAGCAGCTTGTAGTCTAGCTAACAGCAGTGTATAGCTTGACTCTACCTAAATTATGAGTAGCATGTAGTTTGACAACCTACAGTTTCAAAACCACTTCCCCAACACTGGAGTGCATAAGCTGTTATCAGTCCACCAGGACACAAAGGCTTGTTTACAAGGTACCAGGGAGGAACACTGAACCAAACACACTGTGATGTTCGTTAGCACAAAATACACCCCAAAACTAGCAGAAATCTGTTTATTTGTCTCTCTCTTTTGCTTGAGCTTATGTTTGTTGTGTATGTGTGTTTTGTGCATCTGCGTGTGAATGTGTGTTTGACACTCGGCCTAGCGTGACCACAGAGCTCATCCAATCGATGGCCATTTTCAGAGCATGACCCCGTTACCATGCTGCTGACAAACTGACGGTCCACAGAGGACTGATGTGAGCAGAGCCACTCCACTGAACACACACACACACACACACACAGTATCTCTGGACAGTGGACAGAAGCAATGAAGGGGCTGCTGAGACTTTCACATTTGATAGCAGTAACTAAAAGTTGCCTAGTTGTCACTTTTCTAAAAGAAAAACTGATTAAAGTGATTAATCATAAGGAAGTAACAATGTTCCTGGAGCTGCACTGAAGAATACTACAGAGCTAAACCTGTAGTGAAATAAAACTTTATTTTGAAAGTTAACACCTTTATATGTGTTTTATATAATAGAGCTAATGGTGTTCTGACAATGGTGTACCACAGACAATCAGCTACAGTAAACTACTGTAAAGATTATTAGAGTATATTTAACAAGAAATCACTGCAGTTTTTTCACTTAATGTCACATTTAATCCCTATTACTTGCCTTAAAGGGGAGAAATCGATGTAGAATTCACATTCTCAAGGTATTCACCTAAAATCAGCATAAGGCTACATAGTTTTGTCTTCATGTATCATCAGGAACCACAAGTATGTTTTACTTGCATTTTACTTTTTTTTTTTTTTAACCTCTCTTTACTTTCAAATTCCAGCGTCCATGATTCGCATTTTATGAATCACAGAAGACCACAATATTTAATGTTATGATCAGGGGTGGTTTTACACTGTAAAAAGAGATTAGTCAACTTATTAAACCAGTAAACTTAAACTATTAAGTAAATGAACCATGTTCATACATAGAAAAATGAAGTTAAGTCAACTTAAGGCATTTCCACACCATGCGATTTCAGCCATGATTCGTCATCTGAGACAAATTTGGAAAATCCTAAAAGAGTCCTTTAATCCTAGGCTAAAATCTGTGGTCTTTGACCGGTGGTCATGGAGGAGTGGAGAGCATGAGACTGATTCCTGAAAGACCCAGTGACAGTCTCCGCATTGATCTCATGGGCCAGCCAGAACACCCGCCGGTGCCAGCGCCTAGACTGCAGCTAGACTAGACTGCACAGTAAGTTTGGCCAGAGGAGAAATGGTCATGCCCAATTGACCCTGGTTTATCTCTGGGGTTTTTTCTTCACTTTCATCAACTGGTGAAGTTTTGTTTGGTTTGGGACTTGTGGAGCTGCGCGTCGATGGATTTGCTCTTCAGTGTTTGGACTTTCAGCAGTGAAAATTAAACCTGAAATTAAACTGAACTGAACTAAACTGAACTTCAACTCTGAAAACTGGACTGACACAATTTCAATTTACTAGAACATCTACGTTTAGCTGCTTTGACACAATCTACAGGGTGGGCCATTTATATGGATACACCTTAATAAACTCATTGGGAATTTCACAAGAAAAAACAATGGTGTGCTTAGTTTTAACGTAACTTTATTCTTTCATGAGTTATTTACAAGCCCCCTCACATATACTAATGTGCCACAAACAGGACGTTAATATCACCAACCATTCACATTTTATTAAGGTGTATCCATATAAATGGCCCACCCTGTACATTGTAAAAGTGCTATAGAAATAAACATGAACTGAATTGGTGGTTCGCCAACAGCCACTTATAACCTTTGCAGATTTTCTCTCTGAAAAAGTTCTAGCAGTGTCAAAATATTTCATTTTCAGTGTTGCAACTTGGTCACAACACAAACAACTGAAGAAACACACTGCAAACTGGTCACAACACAAACAACTAAAGAAACGCACTGCAAACTGGTCACAACACAAACAACTAAAGAAACGCACTGCAAACTGATCACAACACAAAGAAGTGAAGAAACGCACTGCAAATTTGTCACAACACAAACAACTGAAGAAACGCACTGCAAATTGGTCACAATACAAACAAGTGAAGAAACGCGCTGCTAATTGGTCACAACACTTGCAAGTATCCACGTAACACAACGGAAATATTTCTAGGGGACCCAAAACATGACGGACCCTGTTGAGATATGGATGTGCTGTTATGTTGTGTAATCAAGATATTAAAATAAACAAAAAACAACTCCCCTTTCAAAGACCACCAATCACTTCACTGAGCAACAGTCATGGCATAATAACACATGCATATCTTAGTAGGGTCCATCATGTTTTTGGGTCCCCTCGAAACATTTCCGTTATGTTACGTGGATATTTGCAAGTGTTGTGACCAATTTGTTGCGTGTTTCTTCAGTTGTTTGTGTTGTGACCAATTTGCAGTGCGTTTCTTCAGTTGTTTGTGTTGTGACCAATTTGCAGTGCGTTTCTTCAGTTGTTTGTGTTGTGATCAATTTGCAGTGCGTTTCTTCAGTTGTTTGTGTTGTGATCAATTTGCAGTGCGTTTCTTCAGTTGTTTGTGTAGTGACCAATTTGCAGTGCGTTTCTGGTTTCAATTTGCAGTGCGTTTCTGCTGGTGTTTTTGTAATTTCATGTGCTTTCTTAAATTGCAGTGTGTTAACTTTTCTCGGCCACCGAACAGTTCCTTATATCATGTATTAATTTTATTGGTGAGATAAAAGAACATGAAAAAACATAGCCAGGGTGATGTGAATGAGAGTATAAAGTAGCCTACACTGTTCCCTTTGAAGATTTACCTGACATGTCCTCTGGAGTTTGCTTTCCATATCAAACTTGCAAAGTCTGAATTTAAGGAAACGGTGCAGGACTGAAATTTGTGCACTTAATATTGAGGATAAAGCCCCAAAAAAGCCTCAGTTTTCAGATGTCTCCATTTCCCCCCATCCACACTCATATGGAGCAGCAGCCTTTTAAAATGAAAATGGCTTCTTCTGTGTTTCCAAAATGCTCTGTTTTCGGCACTCGAAAATTCTGGGGTGGTGTGAATGGAAGGCATAACCATAGCAAAACGTAGGTGTTTTAAAACTAAAGCGTATTAGTGTAAATGGGCCCTTGAAGGCTTCCAGAAATGCCCCTTGTTCTCTGAAGAAAAAACAAAACACCTACATCTTCAAGAAGTTATGTAAAATTACGGTCCTCTAAATAGCTTTGAAAAAGCTCTGCATCTTTATGAAGTGGACTATAAATATGCAAATTAGACACGCCTCTACTCAATCACACTAGCTCAGACGCTTACGCACTCAACTGAAACAGTAAACATAAACAATGGCAAGTGGCGATTTTGGAATAATTCAACCATATGTTTGAACGAGAAACTGATTTTAAATAAGAGGGAAAGCTAATTATACAGGGTCGTCCAAAAAAGTATTTCACAAAGGTAATATGGCACCTGACACATCAAACATGTAATGGCAATTGGTATCACTATAGTAGTTGGCTTGAATACATTATCAAACAGCTAATAAAGTTTTGCTTAATGCTACACAATGCTCCAGTTCTCAATCTCAGACAGCTACTTTTAAAGTCGGCATGAAATCAGAATTTACCATTCTTATTTTTTTTATATGTATATAGTAGTGCATGTTATAAATGGTGTATATGTGCACTTCATTATTTTGTAAAAGTTAATTGTGACTTCAGTTCTTCCGTCAAATACCATTACTTTCCCTCCCCCTCGAAATGACTTTACTTTACTATTGGTCACATTTTAGTAATGTTCAGGGACGCCACTGGCCGGTACGGGCCCTATGAATGCATTTCTTTGGTGAAGGCATTTCAAAAGTGAAGAGGGGGGCATGAGTGTTATACAGAGGATGAAAGTGAAGAGCGCAGTGTGGGGGGATATTTAGCAAACAAAACTAACACATGATGACTGCAAAAAAAAAAACTCAGTACTGAACTGATGTATGTGTGGTGTATAAGTAGTCCAGATGATCAGTGATGATGTGATTCAGCTGTGTGAGTTATCAGTGGTGAACAGAAACCGGTGTGTGTGAAATGGCATGATGGGAATTTTAGATCTTAGTGTGATATATGTAGTTTACCAGCGATCTGCCAGGAGTGGATCACTGGTGATCATGACAAATGCCCATCTTCCAACAACCCAATTGGTAGAGGTACAACTAAATCGCATGAATAATAGCAAAATAATTTTGTTTATTGGATCATCAATATATTGTATCAACCACAGCTGATACAATGCTAAAGTTTGGAGAGACTGTAACATCAGAGTTACACCTGATAATAAAATGCACAATCCACATATACAGTATTTGATCAGAACTCTTCAGTCTCACTCACTCAATCCCTCCCCAAAAATTGGAGTGCTCTTTAAATGTGTGAAATCGCCAGAGCCGAGCCTCAGGCCTGTAATGGTAGGATCTGAAGAGAGTCTTCAGGGAGCTTCACATGTTCTTCAGGTCTTTCCTCGGGTGCGGTTACAGATTTAGAGCATCTCCCTTCAGTGCATTTACTTTTCAAGAGTAAATTACATAACTAATAAAACCAAACTTAAAAATCTCTCAAAACAAAGAAAAAGATAGGTAATTGGTACAATAAGAATTTTAAAAACATCTAATTGGAGAAGGGGAACATCCATGGAGAAAGGCAAGCAAGGGAGAAAGTGAGGTGAACCATCTGACTTCAATTCTGTCTGATGAACAACTAGAAACAGTGAGTCTTTATAGGGAGCGGTGATTGCTGGTGCAGGTGTGTGTAATTAGAACTCAGGTGATTGTGCACGGGTATGATGAGAGGTGGCTGGTGAAGCAGAGCGATGATTGGAGCTGAGTGAATGAGATAGTAAGGGAGACTGGTGAATGGAGCAGCAGGAACGAGCCGGGGATGTGACACCGGTATGTATGACAACTGGTGTGTAACCATACAGCAACCAACACCAGCAGTCACAGAACCATGAAATAACACATCGAAACTGTGCACGTGTGCACGAAGTGGAGTCTGATTTGTCTGTGAGGTCAGATTTAACAGAACAAGAAAATTTTCACAGTATGTCTGATAATATTTTTTCTTCTGGAGAAAGTCTTATTTGTTTGAATTTCAGCTAGAATACAAGCAGTTTTAATTTTTTTAAGGTCAAAATTATTAGCTCCTTCAAGCTATTTTTTTTTCGATAGTCTACAGGACAAACCACCATTATATAATAACTTGCTTAATTAACCTTACCTGCCTAGTTAACCTAATAAACCTAGTTAAGCCTTTAAATGTCACTTTAGGCTGTATAGAAGTGTCTTGAAAAATATCTAGTAAAATGTTATTTACTGTCATCATGACAAAGATAAAATAAATCAGTTATTAGAGATGGGTTATTTAAAAGTGTTATGTTTAGAAATGTGTTGGAAAAAAATCTGCTCTCGGTAAAACAGAAATTGGGGAAAAAACAGGGGGGCTAATAATTCAGGGGGGCTAATAGTTTTGACTTCAACTGTATTCATATATAAACGTTAAATTATTGAACCTACACACAGGATCCTGCGAAAAATGCTTATTTGAAAAGAAAGTTCAGATAGTACTTAGCAGATTTTCCATCTGAACTCTTCATATACAGTAAATAACTGTAAATTCACTTCCTTTTTTTTTCTTTCTTTAGTCATGACATTACCATACCTATATCAGTTTGCAATGAGCACTGGCTCATCACCATCTGTTTGTAACTGTGTTTTTGTCTGCGAAACTAAGATACAATATGCAGATGTTAGTAAAACACTGGCATTTTTAATGCTGCATAACAGACTGAAATGCTGCAGTTATAAAATACAGTTGGTTTATTTTAAATGTGAAATATTTGTTATTTCAATGCTTGAAAAATACAGCAATAAAAAGAGTGGAATGTTGAACATTAAAACAACACATATAATTAAAATTAAATAAAAAAATAAATAAACACTACTACTACTACTTTTACTATTACTACTACTACTACTACAACTACGACTACTTCTCCTACACTGTAAAACCGAAAAAGTTAAGGTAACTCAAACCATTTGAGGAAACTGCTTGCAACAAACCATTTAAGTTCAAAAACTTATTCTAATGAGTACTGTGAACTTAATCCATTTGAGTAAATGAAGCAATTTGAGCACTGTAAAACCAAATAAGTTAAGTCAACTCAAACCGTTTGAGGAAACCGATTGCAACAAACCATTTGAGTTAAAAATCTATGAGTACTGTGAACTCAATTTAAGTTGTAGTAATGAGGTATTTAATTACCTCATTACCTTCAACACTGAGTTCAAACTCTTTTCAAATGAGTCGAATTAAATTTCAGTAAATTTTGAGGTAATTACTCTCATTTCATTTGATAAAGTTGACTGCTGGGTTTTACAGTGTACTACTACTACTACTACTAATACTAATAATAAATCTAACATATAACCAAAGTCTGGATATGTGAAATAATTCAAACATGGTGACATCTCAGAGGAAAGAAATAATATTGAAAAAAATAAGTCAGACAAATTTGAGAACCTTTTCATTTTTGAATATGTAAAATGGCTTGTCTGAGGGGAAAACATCTAGCATGAAAACTCAAAACTGAGGAATGTAAAAAAAAAAGTTTTCTTGGCCTGACAGCATGATGGGTAAAATGTTCAAACACAAACACCTGAGCTGCAGAGGCTCTGCTCAAATTATTCATACCTGGACTTAGTTCAGACTGTTTACCTGTCAGAAAAACTAAACCACACACATACACACACACACACACGCACGCACACACACACACACACACACACACACACACACACACACACACACAAATGCCTCCAATCTTTGCATGTCTTATTGATTCGATTTGGCATGATGGATTATATTCAAACTTTGCCAAGTAGGTGGGTGTAGGGGTAAAGTTGGCAATCAAATCAATGCATGATGACAATACAGTAAATGTGCAATAGAAATTGGTCACAAATGTGCAAATAATAATACAGAATTCTGAGAGTTCAGCTCAGAAGAGAGCCCTACATTTACATTATGTATATACATTAGCAATGCAGAAGAGTCTACAGCCGCTAGCTTCACTCTACAAGACAAAGAAAGCAGATCTGTACTGTATATGCAGATGAACTGCGGCTGTCTGCCTCTCACTGCAGAAATACCTCAGTCTAATACTATGGGCTCTGTTTTAACGTTCTAAGTGCATAGTGCAAGGCACATGGCACAGGTGCCTTGGGCATGTCACACTTTAGTGTGTGTGTCAAAATCCACTTTTGCTATTTTAAGTATGGACAAAAAGATCTGCGTGCCCGGCGCATCCTCTAAAAGAGTTGTCCTTATTCTCTTAATGAGTTATGTGAGTGTTTTGGGCATAAAGTGTATTGCAGTTTTTGTACAGACGCTAGGATGCAAAACTCTTCATGCAGTGAGCACAACAGAAGTCTATGTGGGCTAAACTCAGAATCAATTATCATTGTTTTGGCACAAAAATGCATTCAATGACTACATCTCTCAAATGTCATCAATTCTTTTCTCACTCAGACACAACTGCCAAAATTTTTTGTATGTACAGGACATTTTGCACATGCTTACACACTGTTTTCAAAACTGTTAAACTTACGTTCAAAACAATAACATAATTCCAAACTGAATAAGACAGCAAAATTCAACAGCAATATTTTATTGAAACATATTTCAAATCTAAAAATGCAGTTTACCCAACCAGATTAGCATTACTACTGTATCTGTATCAGTGGATAGTGCGTATACACATTCTTCTATTTTAGAATTACTTAGTGAAAAAATAAATAAATAAATAAATAACATAAAATATTGAAGAATGCTGCATCATGTCTGATTCATTCCAGTACCATATATTGCAGTTATAAACAATATATATTGCAATTATAAACAAAGATGTGACTTTGTTTTACACAAGAAAACACTGTGTCATGCTACATGTTGTTAGTGTTTTTTAGCTCATTGTTTTGTGGGTGATAAAGTGTGTTTGTCAGCTGTCAACTTTTGCAAGTGTTCTTGAAGAATGAGTTTTTTTGAGACCCAAGTATTGAGAAATGTGTCCTAGCGTCTGTAAAAGACTGTAAACCAAGCAGTCTTTTCTTCAATTTCCTTTAAGAGCGAGTTGTGGTCACACCATGTAAAATTTGTTATTTAAATGGCGGCCTTTGCGAGAAGAACTGAACACTTGACTAATGAGGAAATGGATCATCTATGTGACAAGCTAAATTCCACCAAAACACTCTGAGGTGAAAAAGATGCAGGAGGAGGTTGCAGTTTTTTATATTTATGTAGACAATAATAATCATAATCCTTTAATTTTTCATATTTAAAGATATTGTTGCTGCGCATCCTTATGTGTGTAATAAGCAATGTGTACACATGTTTTGAATCCGCCTATCATTAACGTGCTCTTTAAATAACAACAGCAAAAAAAAAAAAAAAAAAAAAAAAACCTGCTCCATTGACTTTGGAGCAGCTTTTAATTGGTCAACTGCATAGTCTATTTCAGTTGCATCAAATTATCGACGTGCTAACAATTCATCTTAATGCAGAGTTCAGACTACATGATTTTAGCTTAAATTTTGACTTGTCAACAGGTTTTGAGAAATCACTGACGAATGCCTGAAATCAGGTAAATCGGTGCTCGTTCACGTGAGTATAACAATCACACACTATGTACTGTACTATCAAAAACGCGATCTGAGAGAATGAGAGATTCGCCGACACCTGTGAGATATTTGGCATGCTAAATATCTGAACCTGTCGGCAATTGAAATCATGCCATGTGAAATGTGTTCTGACTGAAAAAAACATCAGCAATCACCTACAGCCAATGAGAGAGCAGCATCCACCAGTATGGGGCTGCTTCTCAATTCCAAGAATGCAGAGAATAGACTTGCGTTCTTGTGGAGACCGGTTTTGCCAGGTGTCCTCGGAAGAACGAACTCGGGAGACCATGAGAACAGAGAACGTGTCCTTTGAGAAATGAGATGCTGCGTTCTTCCTGATGGTCACGTGACCTTCACGCGTTTTATAAATATACGTTGCACAATATAGATAAAACTGATTTTAATATGAATTTCAGCAAACAAACACCCTTAATATGTTTATTCCTTTATTAAGATGTCCATGGTAATGTTTACTTTTACCGTTTCATTTAGGGAAACTCCTGAGGTAAATAAGCGATATCTCTAAACTTTAATAATAAATCTATATAAAATGCTGCGTTTCCCACCTCCAGTCGCAATGACTTCTGGGACTTCTAGAGCAAAATCGGTGCTCAAGTCTGCATCGGTGCGTCCTGATATCAAGAACACATCCAGGAAGTTTCACACATCCTCCGTCCTTGCGGTCTTGAGTATTGGAACTGAACTTTGGCAGCTGATGACGACGTTACACGAGAACACGAGGACGCAAGACCGCTGAAGAACGCATATTGAGAAACAGCCTGGGTATCTACAGGCCAGCAGGAGGTTGGGGGATAAGTTAAAAGTGCTTCTTTTCAGTCTATTTGGACCCAAGAAATAGAGGAGAAACTGGTGGAAATTTGGCAGGGGCACCCGTGTCTGTTTGATGTGTATTGATCTGAGCAATACCACAACTGGGTCAAAAAAGAAAAAGTTTAAGAGAATTTGTTAATTCCCTTCAAAGGCCAGGAGAGCAAAATAAGTAAATTTTCAACCCCACTAATGGCTTCTTTCTCATTATGTAGTTAATAACGAAATATATACTACATTTTTCCATGTCACTTCTCGCTTGTGTTTGCTTGTGAGACGTAATTTGAGAACCAAGACAAAGTTGTTGGCGATTCTTCCTATTCTAAAGTCATGCAGTGTGAAACCCCCTGTCACTGATCCATCTTGCAGTGTAATCTCAGCAGCGACGAAACGCTACCCCCGATAGTCATGCAGTGTGAAAACATTTGTAACACCACTACTTTGAAAACCGTGCAGTCTGAACTCGGCATAACACACCTAGTTTTCACATAATGTGGTGCAGGACCTGAAGTTGATTACCTGTGCTGGGCTAAAGCTAACAAAAAACAATTGGGTCGAGACTGGATAGGGTCCTATATGTTCTTATGAGCTGAATAACTTCCAGTACTTTTAATTAACCCACAAGCATCAATGTCAAATGAAATGCCTCAATATCTTCTAGGGTTTGAAATCATTTTATTCACTTACTGATCAATTTTGCTACTAAATAGTTTAATAGTTTCTGACAGAATTGAATTTTTCTGGTGAACTATCCCTTTGTCAATGTAGTGTAATGCAATTTAAATTAAATTCCTCATAAGGTTATTTTGATTTAACTTAAATGTTAAAGAAATTAATTATTTTTTAACAGCTTATACATTTACTGTATTTTAAAATCTATTTCTGAATTACTAAGTCGCATTCAGCTTTAATGATTAACAGTAAATCATTCATACATTTATTCATTTTCTTTTCGGCTTAGTCTCTTTACTAATCTGGGGTCGCCACAGCGGAATGAACTGCCAGTAAATCATTGTTTGCTGATAAAAGAAAAAAAAAAAACAGATATAGCAACATTCAATTTACTGATGATATAAAAATATAATTGTTTTTTTTTAATCAAATAAATGCAAAGCATAAAAATCCTACCAACCCTGAACATTTGTATAGACGTTTGAGTCAAAGATGCCATAAAGCATTACTAAATGCAGTGTGTCCACATACAGGCAGATTTTCTTAAATATTGTGACTAATTTTACTGTACTCCTTCCCAGAATGCAATTGCTGCCAAGGAGTTCAGAAACCAAAGCGATGACCTTAATTTGATGTCAAAATAAAAACAAATTAAGCTTAAAAAGCAATAAAAACTGTGACTTTTCTGAAAAGAGCACCTTCATAACTGGCAACAGTTAAATATGTTTCTGAATAAATAAAAATGATCAAATAATTTTGAAGGAAAAACTGTTTAAAAATGTTAGAACTATTTTAAGCAAACATCATTAAAGAAAGTAAAGTCATTTAGGAGAACAAGGGTTAATCGGCTCTGTTTTATACAACAAACTCTTAAATTTAATGCAATGTTGCATTGTTTTCAATCATTTCAAAGAAGTGCCCCTTTAATTAAAAAACTGAATAATTTTGAGGTACAGTGTAATTAAACTTGTACAGTGTACAGCTACAGTGTAATTAAACTAAAATCCTAAATTTAAAAAAATCTGTCAGTGAGGTTATAAAAACAAACTTTAAAAAAAGAAAACAAGAATATTTTCCTGACAGTTTTTTTTTTACTAGTTTTAACCACACACCTAATTAATTTAGATGATTGTCTTCAGGAAACAAGGTTTTTAAATCCTTTTATTTAGCTTTCTGAAGTAAACACACAGCATATTCATTTAAAATTTACAAGAATCAGCTTAAACAATATCACATTTCAGTTATCAACTTAAAGACTGACTTTGAGCAATGTCTGGGTGAACTGAGCACACATTAATAAGGCAGATCTGTACATACATTACACTCTCAGAAATAAAGGTACATGACCCTGCTGAAAAATCCAGCTTAAACCAGCCTAGGCTGGTTGGCTGGTTTTAGCTGGTTGACCAGCCTGGTTTTAGAGGGGTTTTAGCCATTTCCAGGCTGGTTTCCAGCCATTTCAAGCCTGGTCTTAGCTGGTCAGGCTGGAAAATGACCAGTTAAATCCAACTAAAACCAGCTTGACCAGCCTGGTTTAAGCTGGACATAGCTGGTTTTGGCTGGGCTCCCAGCCTAGCTAGGCTGGTCAAGCTGGTTTTAACTGGTCATCTACCAGCCTGACCAGCTAAGACCAGGCTTGAAATGGCTGAAACCAGCCTGGAAATGGCCAAAACCCCTCTAAAACCAGCCAGGTCGACCAGCTAAAACTAGCCAACCAGCCTAGGCTGGTTTAAGCTGTTTTTTTAGTAGGGGAGCTGTCTCTGGGGCAGTACCTTTTTTAAAAGGTACATATTTGTACCTGATGGGTCCATAATAATACCTCAAAGGTAGTTTTTAGGTACATTTGGGTACTAATATGCACCTTTTAGGTACCACTGTGGACTATTTGGGTACAAATATGTATCTTTTAAAAAGGTACTGCCCCATTGACAGCTCCTGTGCCTTTATATCTGACAGTGTACAGAGACAAATCTGCATTAGTAAATAGGTGCCACTGAAGGTAGATGCACTCTAGATGAACACTGCAACTCATTTCACATGGAAATCTTTAGCTAAGCTACGAGAGAAAACCTGACTGCCTGATTACCAAGCATTAAAAAACATTTTGTCTGCTCTGCTGTGCTCTCCTCGCCAAGCTATAGCTCAAAGGGAACAGCACACTCCCTGTTGACTCATACCTCATGCTTCACTCACACACACACACGCACACGCACACACACACACACACACACACACACACACACACACACACACACACACACACACACACACACGCACACACACACACACACACACACACCTGCTCTCTATAGATAAGTGGAGTCTCTGGGCAGGCCTGACTCTGATGGAATTCTGCTCAGTCTGTTTGCCAGAGCTGCAAAAGCTGCCAGCTTACACTCATCCTCCAACCCTCTGCTTTTCTCTCTCTCTGTCTCCCTCCTGCGCCTCATCTCTTCATTCTGTTCCCCTGTCCATCTTCTGGGTCTTATTATAGAGCGTAAGGTTGAGAACCCTTCTCTGGACAAGAAGGATCAGGGGCCAGAATTACCTTTTTGGCCTTAGCTGGCAGTGACAAGTGAGTTAAGATTTTATTCTTTTACCTGGCAAAAACATGTACAGTAGTTACAAAAACAGCTAGGTAATTACGCAGTAGTACTTAAACTAAAGAGTTACCAATGTATAGTATATTTGATTTAATATTTCATTAATTTATTTAACTTTCTGCAGTGTAGTAGCATGGCCCTTGTAGGACTCATTTTTGTTTTAGAAAGTAAGTTAGTTGGCTGTGACAAGTGAATTGAGATTTATAGCGGTTCATTCCAATATGGCAACCCCTGAAAAATAAAAGATTAAGCTGAATGAATGAATGAATGAATGAATGAATGAAACGTTATAAGTGGCATATTGCTGCATATATACATAAAAAGGTAACACTTTACAAAAAGGTTGGATTATATTGTTGGTTAATGCATAATATCTAATCAAGAAAAAAATATCTTATAGTATGTGTAAATAAACATTAACTAATTTAAAGTTGGGGTAACTAGAAAAAAATAAGTTGAGGTAACTACAAACATTAATCTGGAGCAGCTAGAAAAATCAAGTTGGAGCATTTAGAACAATTAAGTTGGGGCATTTAGAATGATTAAAAATTAAGTTGGAGGCAACTATAAAAAAATAAGTTATAAGAAGTAGAAAAAATAAGTAAAGACAACTAGAATGCTCTGGTTACTAAAGTAGCCCTCGTTCCCCGAGGGGGTTGGGTACGGAAATGCTATAGTGGAGAATCCACTTATGGGGAATTTCGTTCAGAAAGCCAATTGTCTGAAAGAGTATGTAATCGGGCCAATGAAATGCCACTGAATTGGCAGCGTCAGCTTGCGCAGCTGATGCTTGTTGCAATCAATTTAGCAATATAAGCACAGCAAGAACAAGCCTGAGGCATCCTTTTTAAGCTGAAGAGACTGATACTCACAGCTAAGGGACAGTCATTAGCATTTTTGTTTCCCCCCTTTGGGAACGAGGGTTACTTTAGTAACCAGAGCGTTCCCCTTCGGATGAGGAACTTCAATGCTATAGTGGAGAATCCACTTATGGGTAAAGGTCTGGAAAACGCCATGATGACTGCACCTTACCTTCGCCCCCGATGAGAGGTTTGCCAGGCAAGCGTGAGCGCACCTGCATCATCAAGAGTCTTCCAACGTGTTTCCTGGCCCTTACTTATCCCACTTCAATAGAAGATTTATGGATTTAAATATATTTTTCGGGAGCCGCAAAAGCATTTAGATATTTTCTAGGGATTTAATTATGACAGTACATTAGGAAAACATGCAGTCATGATAGGGAAGATGCTGCGGAGGCCACCTGCTACCCAAGTGGGGAGATATGGTGGCAAAAAAAGTATATGGACTAGCCCTGAGAAGGGGGAGTACGCAAATAATAAAGATGGTTAGCGGAGAGGGAAGACACAAGTCCGCCTGTGAGGGGGGACTGCACCGTGGCTGAATAAGCATATGGGATCGCCTAGTGGGGATCACACATAGCAGGCACCTACACTCAAAATGCGGGCTGACCAAAGGGCAGACCTACAACGTAATGGGCCAGCAAGCGACTCTTCCACTAAGTCAGTGCTGGGGGCCTCGCAGGAATCTCTGCAGGGCTCACCTAAGCGGGGAACTTTACTGACAGATTGATTAAGCGCACGTATCTCCGTGTTAGGGAGAATGGTGTGGCAAGTGTGTTTCGACACCTTAACCGAGATGTTTCCTCAATCACCAAGGTTTACCTAATACTCTTGAGGAAACTGGTTCCACTCGCAGATTGTAAAACCTTGCCAATGTATTAGGTGTCACCCAGCCCTCAGCTTTACAGATGTCTGTTAGAGAGGCGCTGCATGCACGTGCCCAAGAGGATGCGATGCTCCGTGTGGAGTGCGCACAAACTCCTGAGGGACACGGCTCGCCCTCGCTCTGGTAAGCGAGGGAGATGGCATCCACTATCCAGTGGGCCAACCTCTGTTTCGATACGGCACTTCCCTGCTGCCGACCACTATAACAAACGAAGAGCTGCTCAGATAATTTGAAGCTCTGAGTGTGGTCCAGATAAATTCGCAAAGCGTGAACTGGACAAAGTAATGGAAGGGCTGGGTCTGCCTCCTCCGGGGGCAGTGCTTGCAGGCTCACTACCTGGTCTTTAAACGGTGTGGTAGGAACCTTGGGCACATATCCATGGCGGGGTCTCAGGACAACGTGAGAGTAATTGGCCCGAATTTCAGGCACAAGTCTCTGACCGAAAATGCCTCCAGGTCCCCGACCCTCTTAATCGATGCCAACGTGACCAGCAGAGCTGTCTTCAGGGACAGAAATCTTAAAGATACTGAGTGAAGTGGCTCGAAGAGATCTGTACGCAGGCTTGTGAGAACAAGGGCGAGATCCCAAGAGGGCATGAGAAGCGGGCGGGGTGGATTAATTCGCCTAGCGACTCTGAGGAACCGGATGATGAGGTTATGCATTCCCATGGTGCTGCCAGCCACCGCGTCATGATGAGCAGAGATGGCAGCCACATAAACCTTGAGTGTGGAGGGCGACAGCCTGCTCTCCAGCTTCTCTTGGAGGAAAGAAAGCACAATGCTGATCTGGCAAGTTCAGGGGTCTTTTCTGTGAGAGACGCACCATTCACTTGTCGAGGGGGCTCCAGCCTGAGTGATGGTATTAACCACCGCAGTCGGTAGGTTACCTAAGTCCTCCTAGAGTCTAAGGACCGGTTGGGCCAGAGAGGCGCAACTAGCAAGACCTGCTCCTAGTCCTCCCTGACCTTGCACAGTAGCTGCGTGAGCAGGCTCACTGGGGGAAATGCATATTTGCGCATGCCCTGAGGCCAGCTGTGGGCCAGTGCATCCGTGCCGAGAGAGTCCTCGGTCAGGGAAAAAACCAACTGGCAATGATCGTTCTCGGGGGAAGCAAACAAATCGATCTAGGCTACCCCGAATTGCGCACATATCAGCTGAACAAACTCGGGGCGGAGTCTTCATTGTCCGGGATGTAAAGGTTGCCGTGAGAGCGCGTCGGCTGCACGGTAGAGCTCACTTGGAATGTGAATGGTTTGCTGAGACTCCAGAGAAGCAGACGGCAAGCAAGCTGAGACATGCGGTGAGAGTGGATACCACCGTGCTGTCCGTCCTGACCAGCACATGCTGCTGCTCCTGAACCGGTAAAAAGTGGTGGAGAGCGAGGAACACTGCCAACAGCTCTAGGCAATTATTATGTCAATGCGACTGGGTTCCTTTCCACACGCCTGCAGCTGCATACCCACGACACACAGCCGCCCAACCAGTGCTGGAAGCATCTGTTGAAACAACAACATCACTGGACGTCTGTCCTAGAGGCACTCCAGCCTGTAGGAATGAGCAGTCATTCCAAGGGCTGAGGGTGCGTCGACACAGCACAGTAACAGGGACTAGGTGTGTGCCTGCATGCCATGCGCATCTGGGGACTTGATCGTGAAGCCAGTGCTGAAGTGGTATCATTTGGAGTAATCCGAGCAGCGTGACAGCGGCTGTGGATGCCATATACCCCAGGAGCCTCTGAAAGGATTTCAGTGGGACCACTATTTTGCTGTTGAACTCTCTTAGACAGTTCAGCATTTGCTGAGCGCGCTCTCCAGAGAAGCGCACTGTCATGGTGACCGAGTCCAGCTTTAACCCGAGAAAAGAGATCCTCTGCCGGAGCACCTTGTCTCTGTGCATAATCAACTGCTTCCGAGAGTGAGCTAAAATCAGCCAGTCGTCAAGATAATTGAGTATGCGGATGCCCGCGAGCCGAAGGGGCGCTAAGGCACCCTCCGCGAAATTGGTGAAGACCCGCAGAGACAGAGAGAGCCCGAAGGGGAGGACTTTGTACTGCCAGGTACCGCAGAAACTGACGGTAGCGTAGAAGAATAGAGACATGGAAGTGTGCGTCCTTCAGGTCTATTGCTGCAAACCAATCACCAGAGAATGCGTGAGCAGTCTGAACGGCAGCTTGTGCAGACAGCGGCAGCAGAAAACTGCTCTTTTTGGGCACGATCAAGTACGAGCTGTAAAACCCGCTCTCCATCTCGGCTGAAGGGACCGACTCAATTGCATCCTTCGCCAGGAGGACAGCAGTCTCCTCTCGCAAGACAGGGGCGGACAGGGGACTGACCCTGGTGAAATACACACCCGTGAAATTGGGGGGCCGTTTCACGAATTGAATCGCGTAGCCGAGTCTGATTGTGCGCATGAGCCACCGCGAAGGGCTGGCCCATGCTAACCAGGCAGGCAGAGCTCTCGCTAATGGACTCATTCGCGTACCAGCAGCGGGGCAGCGCAGAGTGGGTGTGCTGATCCGGGAAGCGCAAGGGTCCCTCGGAAGAGCTGGAGGCAAGATTCACTCTCACCTTACACCCAAGCTCCGGAGGGGGGGCTCAAGGAGTGTGAGAAAGGAGACCGTTCTCCCTGTACCTGTGAGCCATTGGCGAAATGCACGGAACCTGCGAGCTGGAAGACATAGTGTCTGTGGACTAGTAGCAGCACGACTGGCTCAGCAGTATGCTAACGCTCATCGCTCCGGTCTGCGCACGCAACCTGCAAAAGGTAGAGCACGACACAATTTACAAAATACTGACATGCAGCGTTCACATGGACTTGAGGCTGAGAAAACACATAAACTGATCTGTTATGCGTGTCAACAACAAGGACACAAAGCATCGGTATGCTCTGCTAGAAAATCAAAACTTACTGGTTTTTGTTATGAGAGGGCCAAGAGAGGGCGATGCTAATGGTGACAGTGATGTGAATGAAAATGCTAAAATGTTGGACATTGTGGTTAATGGTCGTGAGCTGAAAGCACTACTTGACATGGGAAGTTCTATTTCTTTGATAAAATCATGCCATGTGAACAATGCTGACTATGCTAATACCACTAACGTACAATGCATACATGGGGATATACGGAGGTATCCTAAAGCTGAGGTACTTGTGGGAATACATGATGGAATGTACATGTTGAATGTAGCTGTGGTCTCTAATTTACCTGCTGACATGGTTTTGGGTCGAGATCTTCCGGTGTTGAATGAATTGTGCTATTTGTCTACCAAACAGAGCTATGCAGGTTTAAATGACATTGAAAATGTGTTTTCTTTAGTAACGCGTGCCCAAACAAAAGCTGGTTTGCAGCAACTGCCAGACTTTGATGATAGTCTGCTGCAGGGTGCAACCAAGGGCGAAAGAAAAACGCGTCAGCAGAAAAGACTGTTAAAAAGGCTAGGGTCTCCAGTTCAGAATCCTAATATGAATGGTTTAGAGGCAGAAAACTGGAAGATTCCTGATAACATTTCTGAACTACAGAAAAATGATGATTCTTTAAGAAAACTGTTTGTGAGAGCTGAAAAACCTGATAACATCAATTTGAATGGCAAACATTTTGTTGTCATTGATGATGTTTTATATGTGCAAGTAGGAGATGTGAAACGTTTGGTTGTACCCATATCTGTTCGTCCCCTTGTGTTACATCTTGCACACACACTTCCATGGGCAGTACATTTGGCATTCCAGAAAACATACACTCGCATCAGTACACGTTTCTATTGGCCAACCATGTACACTGATGTCCAGACACATTGCAACACATGCAACATCTGTCAGACAACCAGTGCGGTTCGTCATAGAGACAAAGCACCATTACATCCACTCCCCATTATTTCGACCCCTTTCGTCGTATTGCCATGGGTGTCGTAGGACCACTGGAGAGAAGTAGTACGGGACATTGCTACATTCTTGTCATTTGTGATCACACCACTCGTTACCCGGAGGCATTCCCACTTCGCCCAGTCACCACCACTAAAATTGTTCAAGCTCTCCCTGCATTGTTTTCCAGAGTAGGAATCCCGGACGAGATTTCACGCGACATTGAAGAAAATGTTAAGGAAGTTTGTATCAGTTACAGGACAAGACTGGGACAAACGGTTACCATTTTTGCTGTTTGCATACAGGGTGGTACCACAAGCATCAACAGGTTTCTCACCGTTCGAATTGATGTATGGCTGGCCAGTCCAGGGACCGCTGGATATTCTGAAGAAGGCGTGGACTAGACCGTCTGGAGCAGTGGAGAACGGCAGCATCATCAGCTTCATCCTAAAGATTAGAGACAAGCTGGAAACCTACAGGGAGCAGGCTGTGGAAAACCTTAAAAAGGCACAAACAAAGCAGAAGACATGGTATGAACAAAGAAGTCATTATCGCCAGTTTCAGCCAGGACAAACGGTATTGCTGCTTTTACCCACATCCACCAACAAACTTCTGGCGAAATGGCAAGGGCCATATGAAGTGACAAAGAAGATGGGGCCAGTCACTTATGAGATTCTCCATCCAGAGAAGAAGAAAAGTCAACAGATTTACCACATCAACCTGCTGAAAGATTGGAAGGAGACAAAGGAAGCAGAGAAAGTATTGATGGTGAGAGAGGTGAAGGAGGATGAAGACGATCTTGCTGAGGAGATTGTTACACCGAGATAAGCTGCTGAGCTGAAGTTTGATCACCTGGAGGAGGGCAAGAAACATGAGTTAAAGGAGGTACTCAATGCTTACCCATCATTGTTCCAGGAGAGGCCAGGAAGAACGGAGGTAACCCAGCACACCATCCACCTGACAGACACAACACCATCAAGACAACAACCATATCGTGTTTCTGAAAAACTGTTAAAGCCACTGAAGGAGGAACTAGAAACCATGAAGCAACTGGGAGTAATAGAACCATCGTCATCGGAGTGGAGCAGTCCCATAGTCATCGTCCCTAAAAAGGATGGATCTTTAAGGATCTGTGTTGACTTCAGAAAACTAAATGCTCAATCCAGGTTCGATGCTTACCCTATGCCGAGGATCGATGACTTGCTGGAGAGAATAGGGCAGGCCCGCTACATAACCACACTAGATCTGTGCAAAGGTTACTGGCAGGTGCCCCTCCATCCTTCATCGAATCCCCTCACTGCCTTCAGAACCCCTCTTGGCCTATATCACTTTACGGTACTTCCGTTTGGCTTACATGGGGCACCTGCAACATTCCAGCGCCTCATGGACAGTGTTCTCCAGGGCTGTGAAAGTTTTGCGTCTGCTTACCTAGACGACGTGGTGATATTCAGTAACACGTGGGTGGACCATCTGCAGCACGTAAAACAGGCCCTGGAGAAAATTCAAGGAGCGGATCTGTCCTTAAATGTGACTAAGTGCGAGTGGGGACAGAAGGAAACCAACTACCTGGGGTACAGACTGGGCAATGGTGGACTCAGAACACAGGTGGACAAGGTAGAAGCGACTCGGAGAAGCCAAAAACCTAGGACCAAAAAGGAGGTACGTTCCTTCCTAGGATTGATGGGCTGGTACCGACGTTTTATCCCCGACTTCGCAATGACAGCAGCATCCCTAACAGACTTGCTCGCTAAACGGATGAAGAATCCAGTCGTTTGGACTGATGCCTGTGAACAGGCATGGACTACTTTGAAGGAGAGGTTATGTACACATCCTGTGTTAAAGAGCCCTGATTTCTCTCAGAGATTTATGGTGCAAGTGGATGCATCTGATAGAGGGATTGGAGCGGTACTAGCCCAAGGACCAGCTGGACAAGAGCAACCTGTGGTATTTCTGAGTAGGAAACTGTTTCCCAGGGAGACGCGATACTCTACCATAGAGAAGGAGTGTCTTGCAATTAAATGGTCCCTGGAATCCCTCCGCTACTACCTCCTGGGGCGGGAGTTTGACTTGGAAACAGACCATCGAGCACTTACCTGGATAAACTCCATGAAAGATACTAACGCCAGAGTGACCCGGTGGTACCTGACATTACAACCTTTCCAGTTCAAGATAAGTCATTGCCCTGGGAGAAAAAATTTGGTAGCCGACTTCTTGTCCAGGTTTCCGGACAGTACGCAGCTTGGAGAGGAGGAGGATAATGTAGAGAAGTGAGACTTTTCCGTCTGTCTCTGACGGCCGCACCGACACACACACACACACACCACTTACCTTCATTCCTTCCTTCTCCCTCAACAGTTATATTGATGAGTGCACGCATCATATCACCGGCATACAATCACACCTCCACAGTTCATCTCTCCCCTTCAGTCTCACACGAAGCATACACTTGAGCGCACACACACATTGTCTTCATGTTTTTGTTTGTTTGTCTAGAGGGATTTGGACTTCAGCGCGAGGCCGGCCAAGCCGAGCGAAGGGATGGCGCGCACTTATTACATGTCGCGCCATGGTGGGTCGCGCGCTGATCGTCCGACTGTACCATTTGTGTTGTCTGTGGGTACATCCAGCATTGTTGTTTGTCCTGTTTTACTGGAAAGATGTTAAAGGTTGTGGGTATTTAATGTTATATGTTTTTATGTGTCCTGTTAAAGCAGACGAGACCATTTAATGTTTAAAGAGATGCCATTTAAGGCGAGTTTGAAAGTGTATTTTTTTATATATACTTTTTAGAGAATGGCTTGCGCCAATCAACGGGCGGAGTCTGGCGTATAAAGAGGGACGTCAGTTTACCTGGCTAGCGAGTGTGCTGTGGCAGAGCCGTGAGCAATTTTCTGAGTGAGTGGATACTTGTAGACAGTGGTTACGTTTGATTTTTTTTTTTTTTCTTCTTTGGTTTGTTTTTGTGTTATATATATTTTCGTCTTTATATTTAATTTGTTGATTTCATACTTTGTATTTTTTTGTATATATATTTTTGGACTTTTTATGGACATTGTATATATTTTGCACTGGACGTATCCTCCACATTATTGTAAATAAATACCACCTTTTTTTTACACTTCCGGGTTAGGCCATTGTGTTTGGATTTTTGCCATTGGGTTTTTTTTGGGGGGGTTTATTGCGGTATTAAGGCCTCCCACGCCTCCTAGTGGGCCCACTCTGGGTTCACAACATAGCAGCGTCCCAGACTGGCAGATGCTGTCACATCCGGGGAAGTGGAAAAAGTGTTCTCTTTGAGGAGCGCGGCCACCCACTTGGGAGGGAGCAAGAGAGCAAGCAGGCGGGTGGGGCAGCTTATGTAGACGGGTGCCCTTGGCGACAAGCAGTGGATGTGGATGGTTCTAAGGGGGGGGGGTGGGAGCGGTCTTACATCCCCGCCGATAGATAACTCCCATTGTATCTGACTGCACCGCCGTGAATTCCTGGGTGAATCCACCGACGGTGTCGCCAAACAGGCCAGCCTGGTATATGGGGGAGTGAAGAAAGTGAACTTTGTAGACTCCGCGCATATCTTTGCCAGGTTTTAGCCCGAGCGCTCCTGGACCACTAATGTGACCATCGCCCTTCCCAGGGCACACGCAGAGGACTTGAGGACCGTGGAGCTCAGACCAGGTACGGTACTTGGCATGTAATAAGCCCAGGTCAGAACCACCCCGTGCAGCTGGGCCAGCGCGCGCTCATGGACCCTAGCGTGCAGGGTGGAAGCAGCCTGGCCCATGGCTGTATGGGCTCTGGCTCCGGGGAGGCAGAAAACCGACATGCTTTGGACGGGAGACGAGGCGGACTCCAGCAGAAAGAGGCACCATGCAGGACCGCAGTGGCACTCTCAATCTGGGGAATCGACTCGTACACCCTGGCTGCTCCACCATCAAGGGTGGTGAGGCGGAGGCGACACAGATCGGGCAGAGAAAGGTGCCCTTCAAGACTGCGTGAGCCCACTGTGCAATTCTGGGAAGAAAGGAATGGGAGGATAGATTTGGCTCCGGTCCGGCTGCGGGCTTGGAGATGGAAGCAGCCTGGGAAAGCACGGTTATCATGTCTGTTTCTAGATCCAGCGCCGCCCTCACTCCCGAGGGGAGGGAGCGGAGGGAGGAAATCCTTCATCAGCCAATGAAAGCCTGTCCTCCAATGCAGCGGTGGACATCTGAGCCTCGGTGTCATCAAGTGAGAGGGTGGAGCCATCCAAGGAATGGGCGCTTCTCTCACTCGAAGCTTGGATGGAGCGCGTGGAGGAGCGAGAGGTCCGCAAGCCCATGGGCGGCAGATTTATTTTCACCTCAGATCTGCCCGAGTGCCCAGCTGCGGAGCGGGAGACAACTGAGGTGGGTGGCTCTTTTGCAAAAGCGACCCGCGATCTTAACTGCGCAACAGACATGCTGCCGCAGTGATGGCATGCACTGCTCCCTAGCACCACATTAACATGCTGGACCCCCAGACATGCAACGCAGTGCTCGTGCCCATCATCCGGGGACAGGAAGCCACCGCAACCAGAAACGCATGGTCTGAGCGACATCCTGAAAAGGATGCCCTGCACGACTGTGTTTCTCTTTTAGATGATAGTGCAATATACAAACCGCTCTTGAGGATCAGACCCTGCCGCCGTGTGTATCACACTCTGGACCAGGAGACCACTCTCGTTCACTTGAAATCGCTGTAGATCAGCAGGAGGAACCCTCATCAACTCTCTCAGAAGCCTGTGAAGTCACTGAAGTGAAAAGGATGCCTCTGCCTTGTTTTTGCTGTGCTTATATTGCTAAATTGATTACAACAAGCATCAGCTGCGCAAGCTGACGCTGTCAATTCATTGTCATTTCATTGGCCCGTTTACAATTTTTTTCAGACAATTGGCTTTCTGAACTAAATTCCCCATAAGTGGATTCTCCACTATAGCATTGAAGTTCCCCATCAGAAGGGGAACAGGTATTTTTCCTAAGTTGAGGTACCGACAAAAATTAAGGTGAATCAGCTAAAAAAATGGTATTTGGGTAATGAAAAAAATGACATAAAAATATCTTTTAATGCAGTTATGGTCACTGGAAAAATTAACCCCTTCAACACCCTTTAAGTATATATATATATATATATGTCCATTTGTCCTGCAAGCACATCAGGTCAAAACAGTTGTGCTTCCAGAATATTATACCAACATAAAAGACAAAGACATACATGATTGTGGTGTAATCTTGATATATTTTTTAAATCAACAATATTAACAGTTTTTAAAATTGTAATTTGAACAATTTTAAATTTTGTTGTATAGAGTGCACCTTGTTTATAACAAACTTTATCTTCATCTTCCTTATCACTCCACATATAGTCCACATCTGAGATATTTCCATCTGCTATATGTTCAAAAACTTCAAGATCTGTATATTCTGCATATGTAATTGCTTCAGCAATAAATTAGTACATCGATATAGTTTTTTTTTAAATATAAAAATGTTCAGCATTACTGTAGATTTCATTTCAGTAACAGATCTTGAACCAATTGTACATCCTAATGGACAAACATGTTTGAAAAAATCTTGATCTAAAGCTTGCAATGTTACAAAATATTTTAAACTTTAATTAGTAAGTACAATCCCTCTTTTTTACATACAATCTATGAAATATTGCCAAACACATCAATAAATCTGAAAAAAAAAAAAAAAAAACATTGTAAATGTGGCTTACATCTGTGTCTGGTGTGAAGTGATGCCATGCTGTTTTTCCGTGTAGTAGATTTTGTTTTTTTCAAATTACAACATGCTGAGCCTTACTGCCATTTGATTGGATAAAAATTGTCCACTCTCGTGGACTGTAGGCTTTAAGTTAGATGAAATGCTCAGAAACCACAAAAAAATGGGCTGACGTGTGATGTTCGTTGTAATGGACACAGGGTCCTTAAGTTGGGGAAAATACAAACTAGAAAAAATTATGTTATGTTTTTTAAGTTTAATTAAGTTATAATTATGCATTAATTAATATGAACATTTAATCAACATCGACTCAGGTTCAGCAATACACATCTGTTGTTAATTTCTACTTACTCATAGACTAATGCCTGCTAATTGGTAAAGCTAAGGACAAATTCAAGGTTCCTGATTAAAGTCAGGGACAAATGAAATCTAAATGAACACTGTTTCAGAGTGTTAAGGTGGACTATTTACTAACATGATTTATGATTAATAAAGTATTTGTTAAGGGAATAAGGAATCTTATTTTAAAGTGTACTCTAGTGCAACATTATCTAATGTATTACTAACTTTTGTTCATTATTTGCTCATGTTAACTAATGCATTAACTAATGTGTTAACAATAGACTCTTTTCACATTTTCGGGTTTCTCAGTAGCAGAAGGCGTCATGTTGACAACAGGCCTCTGTTGTAAACAGAGCGCAGTGAATCGGACAGTACAACAATTTTTTTTACAGCCCTATTTGCTGAAATAATAATAATAATAAAAAACTCCACGATGGTGTTATCAAGATTTTCAGAAAAAGGAAAAAAATTGTGTAAGACTGATGATGGCAACAAGAGGAGAGAATAACGTCAAATTTACTCTTAGCCCAATAAGAATTAGAAACACCTCGCATAAGCAGTAATTCGTTTTTGTAATTTGACGCAAAGATGATATAATACATACACGAATTCATAAAAAATGTTCATACTTTTAAAAAAAATCAATATATTAAAAGAATTTAATATTATGATGACCATTAAATGCTTCATAACAGTCTTGTGAAAAGGGTCCATAATATATGTTTAGTTTACATATCAACACAGATCTAGCGTTGCTGAATAAAGTCCAATAAAGTAAAATTTGTTTAGTCAAATTATTTAACCATGAACAAATATCTTATAGTATGTTTATGTAAACATCATCGAATTAAGCTGTTAATATAAATATGTATTAGAATATTAACATTAACAAATATTATGTAATGCTGAATGCTGAAGTCCTTCAGTAATGATTTTTTTTCCAACTGTCAGATCAATGCACTGCTGAATGTTACAAAGTAAGAAAATAAAACACATACATACATATTTTTTTCAGTAGGCAGTTTGCTTTGAATCACTCAGTTCACTTTCATCAGTGAAGGTCTAATTATAACACTTACAGTTCGATTTACTCTTTTGCAGTTCTTAATACAGTAACCAGCCAATTTGTGAACAACCCTGTTATAGCCAACCATAGTCCATTTTGACTCATATTTGTGAGACTTAATTTTGCAGCCTGAGCACGATTAACTTTGCCGCTCTAATACTCTGTAACCCTTGCTAACAAGTATATACAACATTATTTTACCACACGCAGCTGAAACATAAAACGTTCATACCAATTCTCTCTTTGTGCTTTTACTGCTAATTGGAGAACATGCCTGGTTCTGTCGACTAATGCAATTTTGCAAATATGTAAAGCAGCTCTGGTACATGAGTAGCTGGCTGGTTTCTATTAACGCTACACCACTGCTTAATAATCTGGTTAAGGAGCTGAAGGAGTCTGCATCTCATTACTCTGGACTTTATGGAGTATAGGGCTGGTTTAATTATTTGCCATCGCAGGGCTCTTTCATGATTCAGGTAACCTGCATGCTTAACTCCAAGCTGCGATCACAGGGGATCCTGATTGCTTTCATCACCCCAAAAACTGAAAATAAAAAATTAATAAATAAAAGACAGAAAGTGATCAAACCGTTTCCTGTTGCGAAGCCAAACGTGGAAGCTTTCATTGCAGGGCTTTGATGAGTTGTTGGCAAACACTCTTTTCTCCTCAAGCTCTCTCAAGTTATTTATATTCTGTTTGTATCATTACATGTGTAGTGTTCCCTCATTATTTTCACATTTCCGTGGTGATCTGTGTGCTCTTTCTTCAAAACTCTTTTGGCCAATAGAAAAGCTTCAGAACTTAACTGCAAAACTAGACTAAATAATTTAATAAAATAGTGGCAGTAAAACACATTTAATATAAATCTTACATATAAATCTTAAAACCAAAGTTTCTTCTTCTTTTTTGAGAATTTTTGGGAAGAGATGTCAATATTCCAAAGTGATCCTTCTTCAAACAGATCCAGTTGAAAAAACTTAAGCAATGTATTATGCATGGCAGGCAAGGTAGTGATGTGAATTTGTAAAGTAACACTATGCTACTCCACACATACAGTCCTGTAGTAATACACATGCACAGTTTCACGAGATTTCATTTTTGTAGTTCACACAGTAAAATGCTTGTTTTTAGATGATTGCATTTTCAGGTACCCCGTCTTGTACATTCCCCTTAATTTTAGCCCAAGCTCATTGGAAATGCGTGCTTCAGCCTACATTTTTACAAAACATACAGTATGTTCAACCTAGGCTCATTCTGAAAACGTAGCCCTATAGAGATCGCGAATTATGTAGCCAGTGGAACGTATGGCTGCATTTCGTCTCGAAAATGAACGCTACAGGGCGGAATGACGTCGTTCCTTTTCATGCTTATCAATTGGATGGCATTTCTGCTGTTACCAGTTTGTCCAGTAGCTCACCACATATGTTGTATGTTGGTGGATTTGGAATGCAGAGAAGAGTTGGCCACAATGACAGGGTTTGAGTCTGGGGAAGAACAGTTCCAGAAAGCAGGTAAGACTAAAACAAAACTATTTATTCTGTGGAATATGTAACAAAAATAATATAATATATTATAAATATTATAATATGTCATTATACATATCATTATTGTGAAAAGGATATTTCATTTTCTGTTGGTCCTATTACAGAATGTACAGAAGAGTCAAGCTTTAAATAAAATAAAATATCAAATTATAATATTTTACAGTTTTGAGTAAGGTGTCACGGTGGTGCAGTGGGTAGCACTGTCGCCTCACAGCAAGAAGGTTTCTGGTTCGAGCCCCAGCTGGATCAGTTGGCATTTCTGTGTGGAGTTTGCATGTTCTCTGTTAACATCAGGGGCGTAGCAACCGGGGGGGATGGGGGACACACGTCCCCCTCACTTTTTGGAAACAGGTTACTCTGTCCCCCGACTGGCCCACACGTTTTATTTGACCTAGCGGCCGCACATGTTCTCTGATTTGTTACTTGATTTGAGTGAACGATCACTCAGCCAATCACAGCGCGAATCTCTCGAGCGTCTGCCAAGAGCTTCATTCATTCACTTTGCAGTCAAAGACAAGGATGACGCGGAAGGGAGCAACAGCTACAGCTGGGTAAATCATGGTAAATCACTAACGTTACAGAATCCTACTTTTGTTCCGTTTTGAAGTGAAAACCGTAAAGTCCCTGGTGCTGGTGTCTTGTCTGGAGCTGAGCCAGAGAAAGACAGCGGGGTTTGGTTTTGTTTTCGGTATTCCTGACACAATTAGTGACAGACGGCATTAAGTAAAAAACCTCTAACCCTAAAAAGATCTAAACTGTATTCCCTACAAAAAGACAAAGCAGGTTATGTTTCACAGCTGTCTTTCTTTTTTCGCTCGATATTACGAGCACTGCTTGAGCAGTCGCAATATGCGTTTAGCCAGAGAGAGCTCGCGCTGACCTAAACTCTCAGTAAGGGACCGTCGTAAAAGTGCTTATTTTTTTCTTTTTTTTTTCCGAAAACAAGACCAACTTAACTCTGCTGAGAAAGACGTGTTATATTATCACAATTATGCAGCATTTTTTACGGCCTATTGCTTAATTTATGATTTAGACATGTAAATACACACAAGTACTTGTAAAACAAGAACTTTAGCGTTTGTAAAACACACAAGGAAGTCTAACAATCCATTAAAATATAATTTGCCGATGTGTTTTAATCATATCAGATACACATACTGAAAGTAACTATACAGTTGAATCTACTCCTCTCTAAGTTCACCAACCACCTACTTGCATGTATTTGGGGAGTAATTTGTGAATTTACGTGTTGAATCCTGCGTGTTCTGCTTTTATGAATGCTGTAAGTACACATAGCGATGTCCATCTCACGTTATATGTGTAGTATCAACTTGCAATTTTGCAATTGCATTGTAGTATTTAAAAATATTTTCACACAGAGTAATGCTTAATTTAAATGTGTGTGGTTCTGTTTATTTATTGTTATTATTATATTTTGTAATTATTTTAGAATTTTGGTTAAAAGATTATTAAATAAACTTTATTGCTAATAAATTATTAATCACTTTTGGGTGACCATACAGCTGTCCCCCCCACTTTTAAAATGGCTGTTACGCCCCTGGTTAACATTGTTAACAAAGAGTGCTCTGGTTTCCCCCACAAGCTGCAGTGTACGAGTGTGAATGCACTCACTGTGTGTTTCCCAGAATTGGGTTGGTGATCCCTGATTAATAAAGGGACTAAGCCAAAAAGAAAATGAATGAATGAATGATTTTTTGAGTGTGCTGCTAATGGTCTAATCTGATTCAATGATTTATGCTAAGCTAAAATAATAGTGCTCTTGTCAGACCAGGAGATTAGCTGAATGGATTAAAAGTGGTAAACCTCAATTGTTTATCTCTAGGTGACTTCCAAATTGAGCTTAAAAACTAAAGAGTTCATTTAAAGCCACTCAGTTTCACCTTTCATTTCTGAACTTGCACAATACATACAACAACCAACGCAATAAAACATTTCCTCATTCACAATCATGCTTTTACTGACTTCCTGGACATTTTATTTCGAACATGATGCAAAATGTAATTTACTATCACTACAGAAATGTTGCCACAGGCACTTTTTTCTAAAGAGCTTGAGTTGCTTTTGGATGATCTCCCTTGAACTTCTCCCCAGCATTGCCTCAGAATGAAGAAATACAACTTTTTTTGGCCAAACTAAACTCTTTTGGCCAAGCACATGACTACTAATCATGGCAGTATTCTGCCATAAATGTTTTATAACCCAAATCAACAAATCGCTTAGAGATACAGATCAATGAGTTGATCGCACTGAAGAATCTTGTTCACTTTAATTGCGAACAAAATTCGATGTCGTCCAGCTACGTGCTTCATGTTGTGTATTCAGGCCACATTTCTCCATAAAGCCTCCCTGCTTACACTTGTCCTTTCAAATAAGCCTCTGGTGGACTTATCGTTCAGTCGAGTCCGTCCTCTAATACCTTTCCAGAGAAAATAAAACGGCTCCCAATTCAGCATCTTCCATAATCCCCTCTGAATTCCACATAACAAATCTGAACATGGGGCCCAAGTAAGTGAAGTGTGTCTCCTACTGAATCTAATGCTACTGTATGGTTAGAAAGAGTCAATGTACTCATCGGGGGTGTTTGGAGGGGTTACTCAGGCACAAGCACTGGCTGTTTGTGTGTGTGTGAGCCGAGATGAATGGTCAGATAATAATAAGACAGCCCAGGTAATCTTGTCCCGCTGGACTCATGACTCCCCATTGCGATCTAAAGCCGTAAGCACAGTAACCATAGGGACAAGCTCTGTACTCGACAGCAAAACTTCTGCTTCTCATCTCCGAAACCCTCCTGCCTGCCCTAGTTGGCCCTTTTCTACTTGTCCTCAAAAGCTCTGTCAATAAATCCCCCATTTCTCCTCCGGCGGAGCACACCTCTACTCCCTCTGCATCTTCTCCACTTGAGGAGATGAGTGTCCTGCTATGCTCAGCAGGAACCTAATATCAGTGTTCGCTCTCCTTCCTCTTGTAGGCTTTTGCTCTCTACCGAACATCATTTTCTGTCTGGAGTACAAAAGTGATTATCCTTGGCTGAATGGCTGGTTATGATGGAGAGAGCGAGAGAGGAGGAAGAGGACGAGGGAGGTTAAGAGATACTTCTCTTTCTTTTTAGCGTGTCTATGCTGTTACATCCAATCAATGAGATTATTAAAGACATCTACGGGGGCGGAGGTAAAGCTGTCGCCAATTGAAAGGTAATAGGTTTGAATACTGGGGTCTCTCAGGTAAAGAAGCAAGTCTGCAAATGAAGAATTGCTGAGGTTTAAATCCTGCTATGGTACTTCAGGAGGTCAGATCGTCCATTTGGTTTGCTGAATGTCATTGTAGATGCAAGTGCTCGCGAAGTGGAACAAAATGACATTGGTGTCGAGCTGCTATTCAGTTTGGTTGTTTCAAGGTTTATTTAGAGAACATAATGCAAACAATATGTCTTGAAATGTGCGGTGTGACAAAGTGTAAGATCAACAGCAAGGGCAGTGAATGAATAAATAAGTACAAATTAAATATAAGGATATTAGGTCACACTTTATTTTGATGGTGTGTTTGTTGAATTAAGTTAAACTGCATCTACATGCCAACTAATTCTCATTAGATTATAAGTAGACTGTTTCTTATAGTCAGTTAAATGTCTGTTAATGGAGCAGTATCAACAGATATTAATCAGACAGTCTACTAATACTCAAATGGACCACTTTATCAAAATAAAGTGTTACCGGATATTACAGTAACTAGATTAACACGTATGTGAAATAATTATAGGGTTAAGCTGCTTGGTTTAGAGTAAAATGGAAATTCTGTAATCAGTTTCTCACACTTAAAGGGATAGTTCATCTAAAAATGAAAATGTCATCATTTATGCATTGTTCACTTGTTCCAAACCTGTATTCTGTTGAACACAAAGAAACATATTTTAAAGAATGTTGGAAAAAATTAGCAATTGACTTCCATAATCCTTTTTTTGTTCCTACTATTGATGCCAATGGCTGCTTTTTTGTTGCTGATGTCAATGTAGGGCCCAGTGAGGAAAATAAGTATTGAACACGTCACCTTTTTTCTCAAAAAACTGATTTCAAAAGGTGCTGTTTGAAATGTTCCCCGGATGTTGGTAACAACCAAAGAAATCCATATATGCGAAGAAATCTAATCCAATTAGTTTACAAATTACGTTATGTGTAATAAAATGAAACGATGCAGGGGAAAAGTATTGAACACAAGAAAGGGAAGTGTAGAAAGGCAGTGAAAGACAGCAGCTGAAATCTCTCAGTAATCTTCAGCAACCCTCTGCCCTTCGTCATTGTAAATTAATATTAGCTGCTTCAGTCAAACATCTGCATTAGCAGGATGATGAAGATGAAACCAGGGTGGACATTTCAGGAAGACAATGATCCAAAACACAGCCAAGGAAACTCTCAAATGCTTTCAAAGAAAGAAAATTAAACTGTAGAACGGCCCAGACAATCACCTGACCTAAATCCAATAGAAAATACAAAATAAAGATCTGAATCAAGTGTGCCGCAAGCCTGCTTTTGGGTGAAGGTCTCAGCCATTAGATCGCCCCCTGGGGGCTGGCTGCAGTACAAGTCATAAAGCCCGCCTCGTCCGTGTTAATGAAGGAGACTTGAGCCCAAATAAAAAAAAATAATTACACTTGCAATAAAATGTCACGAAAGACGGTTTTGGTCAATTAAGGCACTGGTTATCGTGCTGATATAGGTGCAGATCTTCATTTCTGTACACAGTTTGTTTTTAGCAGTAATTTATTGCTGGGCGTGTCATCGTGATTGACAGCTGTGATTGACAGTTTCTCAAAGCTGACCGTCTGAGCTTCGGCAGGAGACTGAAGTGTAATTATTCGACTTCTGTGTTATTTTACAATAAATGAGTTCAGCAGTAAACTATAGTTTCTGACATACAGGATCTGGTGGAACACTGTTTATTCGGTAAGGTAATGGCTTTTTTTCGGGCTTAGTTTGCTGATACACGCCCAGAAAACACTCGGGCCAGTTCCGGCTAGATTCTCACCTGCCGCAGACTCACCCCTCGGCCCGACTCTATCTGTTGTACAGACTCGCCTATGGACTCACTGCTCGATTCTGGCCGAGTCAATCGGGCCAGATGTGGCGGCCGTTAGCCGGAATCGGCCCGCGATAATGTGCGCTGCGGCCAGGATCTGCCGCGATTGAATCTTCATTATATAAAACCTCACCTTTGTTCACGTTATTAGAACCATTAGTGTTGATATAACAGCAAACGCAGGCTACAATGTAAATGCAAAGGGTAGGCACTGAGTTTAACCTTTGAAAAAAATGCAAACAGCATACATATGTCACAAATATTCAAATAAAAGACGAAATAAATAATAATAAACGTTTATTGATTGCACAAGTATTAAACAAATAATAATAAAATTGAATACATTTTTTAGTGCACAAGAATCAAGAATTTTCTATATAATAAATAACAATAAAACTGCACAATAAATGACACATTGTAAACAAATTTAAGTAATGATGACGGGGATCCTATCGGGTAAATACAGATCGCTATCTAGCAGTAATTCTCTTTATGGGTTTGAAATAATAATTAGGAAGGCAAAACTAATGTTAGCCTGTCTCCACATTGATCTCCTGAATTGAACTTGCTGAAACTCAAAATGCAGAGACGTCCTGTAAATCATGTTATTGAGTTAATCTAGTTCATTTGCTGTTATAAAATATTAATGTTTTAAAAACTGAATCTTATATAACAGCGTGGTTTTACATCAAGCGTTTGGTTGGAAGTGTGATTCCGCGGCCCCTCCTCTGGCTCCATCAAACAGTCATTCTGCGCATGCCCAGGCTCCAATTTCAGCAGTCTTTTGCGACAGTTTGTGCCCGTCACGGAGGCGTTTTGCCCTCAAAGCGTTCAATGAGAAATGGCGCTGTTGCGTCATCCATATTTTATACAGTCATTGATCTGAACCATCAAGACTTTTACACTCTGTTGAAGTGTGTAAAATAAATTGAAGTCTAAGCAAAGTATATAGTATTAAATTAATTTTGGTATTTTAGTACCTTCTCTTTGTGTCATTTTATTGTTATTACACGTAACAAATTTTTCTGATTTTTTTCGTTTGTTTTATTTTTTATAATCGTATTGTTTGGGTTTTTACCAAAATCTGGTTCAATTCCATGTCAACAGCTCCTTTAAAAATATTATTCCCAAGAAAAAAAATGTGTTCAATACTTATTTTCCCCGCTGTATATAAAATGAATATACAAGATATATGAAATATAATTTTTATTTTACTACATATTTAGTAGTCAGAATAATTGTAAAATTAATCAACAATCATATAAAAACAAATATGTAAAATAAGCAGATTAATGCTGTAGCTTTATAGTTTTTTTCTCAAATAAATGGTTGCAAACAAGAATAAAAAGGAAACAAACACTTGTGCACTTAGCAATCTGGTACAGTACATGCAGAAACATAGTAGGTCTGAGAGCTCTGGAAATCATATTATGTCTAAGACCAATTTGTGCCAATCTTACATTCAGTACACTGTTAATGTGACAGCAGCAAACCGGATAAAGTGCAGTGTGGTTTCAAATTAGGGATTTAAAGTTTGTAATTTGTGCATGTCCAGTGACCGTGAAACTGTTTGCTTTCTGTTTACATGACCGGGTCATTTCATGCAGGTTACAAAAGCACTGCCAAAATAAATTTCGACTGTTATCTTTTTTTCTTCTATTTTTGTTCTAATATGTTTTCCCAAATCTTCTGTGTACACAGCCGAGGTCACACATTTACATACACATGGAATATTAATCAAAATAAGCAATCGTAAAAAGTCATTTCTTTCAGTCTTTGGTTTAGTAATATTTTCTGCATAAATGCTTTAATCAATCAATCAGTCAATCACTCAACCAATGCTGTTATATATACATTCACTAAACCAGAGATGCCCAAACCAGGGCCCGCAGGCCAAAGTTGGTCCGTTGTAACCTTTGATTTGTGTTGGGGAGAATGATTTTAACAGAAATTGCCATTTCTAGTTTAAAATAATCTTTTTAGTTTGTTTGTTTTATTGCTGAGCTACAAAAAGCCAACTGAATTAAGTATTTTATTAAATGTTAATTGTAAATACGTAAAGACAGAGTGCAAACAAGGCAAAAACAGGTGCAGCTTGACTAACGTAACTCTATTCTGTTATAAATGAGATTGTTATCACTGTAATAAGTTCATTATAAAAACATAAAAATGTATACTGCTTTAGTTAATAAAAAAGCAATGTTTTCTAGTTATTTTTAAATATTAAATAAATTAGCAAGTACCCATGGCAGATATATTTACCCTTGGCCCATTAGCCTCAATCTAGTTCCGTTTTTGGCCCTTCATAAGAAAAAGTTTGGGCATTCCTGCACTAAACAATCCATATGGCTATTTTATACCTTCTACTTCATGAAGCTAAATATGAATGTGACCCCTTTGTGTTAAAAAAATGTAATTGTTACTCACTGATGAGTGGTTTGACTATGAATTAAATCAATGAGTCACTTGACTCATTACTGATTAACTGACTCAATAACTGATTCAGTCAGTGATCAAGTCATCTGGAACATGTACAGAATAAGAACTAGATTTGTTGACATGATTTGACATGATTTTCAGATGTAAAATAATCAAGGAAAGCAACATTTTCTTATGCATAATGCCATGCTTCCCATTAACAATCCTTATAACCCTCCTAGATTCTTCCCTCCTAGATTGAATCAGGGGGTCCAACCACTCTACCAAAATATTACAGAGATGGTAGCCCCACTCTGAGTGTTTTTTTCATATCTGTGGTTCGGTTCATTTGGTCCGGACCAAGGGCAACAGATCATACATTGTAGCATTTTCTGCTGTTTTTGGGTCCTTTTCACACCACACTGATTGCTTTGGACCAAATCAGCTGAAAAGAACCAAAGTGCAGTTATGTGACAAAATCCCAACCTGGGCTCATTCTGAAAACGTATCTCTGCAGACGTTTCTGAAGACCGCGAAATACGTCCCAGCGGCACTTTTTCTGCAGTTTTTGTTTTCGCAAATTCGCCAGAGGTCACTTGTGTTTTTTGAGATCTCAAATTTCCCTCGCGCCAGCTGTTCTCATGTAAACCCACCAGAGGTCACTGTCAACTTACTTTTTGACAGACTTTCTGAACGATCAGCTGACCCACCCTCCTCCTTCCCTAAACCCAACCAATTTTATCGATTGACCCGCCGACCTGCTTCCCTAAAACCAACCAACACGTTTCAAAAGGAATCCAAAAAAATTAAATCCCTCATCTGATTTTTTTTTTACCATGTTTTCAGATTTTACCACATTCTCACCCTGCTATTCACTCGTTTTATTTTTTGGATTCTGTTTTTGTCTTATCTGCCTTCTGGAACCGCTCTTCACTGGACTCAAACCCCCATCTTCGTGGTCAACTCCTCTCTGCGTCTCAAGTCCACCGACGTACCTGGCGCGCTAATGGGACAAACTGGTTGCAGCCAGAATGCAGTCCATACGGATTTAGCGGTCAGCACGAAAAGAAATGGCGTCACACCGCTCCGTAGCGTTTGTTTAAAAAAAATGAAATGCAGTCATACGTACCTCCGGCTTTGCAATTCGCCGTCTCCAGAAACATCCGCAGGGCTACGTTTTCACAATGAGCCTGTGTTGCAATATCCACATCACTCATTGGCCAGATGTTATTAAACGTACTTTCCTAAACTGCTTTTCGATTGGTCAGAATTAACGTGTGGGAAATGCCAATAGATCTCCCACAAGTAAATAAACCGGCAGACACAAAATGACGCTTTTTACTGTGGAGGGACGACTGCGCTGGCTGATTGTATCGCTGGTCATAGCATACTAGTTTGTATACATCACTTTAGACAAACTTTACATTTTGACAATGAAGCGCAGCTGTGGCTGGAAATGCAATGTTTTAATGCATTGCAATCAGTGGCCGTGCATCACAAGTCACTTCAGGAGGAGGCTTGAATTAATTTAGCTAAACTGCGACATGGTCATCTTCTGGAAATATTACCAATGATGATAATGTTTTTCCCTCTCTCTCTGTTTAAAACTGTAAAATCACGGTCAACAAATATTTTTCCTCAACACCCCATAAGATGGGACAGCGACTCGGACTACTGCAGCTGGATTAGTCCAAAAACAGTCCAAAAGTGCAGTACTTTTTGCGGTTGGGTCTGTTTTATTTCAGATCATGTTCTTACCACAAACGAGCCGCTCCAGAGTTCGTTTGAAAGTGTACTGAGACTAGCTCTTCAAGGAGGTCTCGGTATGCTTTTTTTGGTCCACTTTTGGTGCGCACTCAAGTGCAATTGCTACGTTCACACCTGCCCAAACGAACCGCACCAAGAGAGAAAGTGAACTTGTGCAATTCAACCAAACTAAATAAGGCAGGCGTAAACACCCTGAATCTCTGGGCATCGTCGTAGGATGTCCGATCAACCTACCTACCCGTTCACTGTTTGTTACAACCCCTTTTTGTCTAGGAGTGTGGGGTTGCACATTTAACTGAGGAATTGGTTATTGCAAAAACTCAAAACCAAAATTGTGATAAAGTAAGGATGGACAGAAGAAAGTGGAAAAATATGTGATTTTATTTACAAAAATTGAGGGTGAATCAGTGAGGAATTTACAAAATATACAAGGTTAAAGACAATAAACAATGAAATGTTAGAAAGACTGGCTATATGGGTGGTGCTAAATAAAACTAAACAGTCTTACTAATATTCCCAACAAATCCCCTCTAAACCTAATAAACAAAAGATATGAAAAAGAAATCTTCAACATCAATGACGTCCTGTCTACACTGACTAACACATTAAACCAAAAATACACTGGTTGGCACACACCCTCTTACCTTGTGTGTCTAGACAAATGTCAATCTACATGCTGATATGTATGTCACGCAACGTACTTACCTACCAGTCTTTCTAAACTCACAGGGAAACATGAGGTTAGGGAAGATATGGCGAATCAAAAGGTAAGAACAGACAGCAACAAACTTGAACAACAATAACAAAGTGTACATTAAACAATGACGAACAATACTGATAAATGGGGATAACAATCTATCAAACACTAACCAAGCACACCAAGCCACAATATACCAATCAATAGAGCAAAGTGTCAAACAAAGAGTCAGAGATTCTGTTCCTAAACTAACAAACTGAAAACCTTTTTAAAGGCCAGGTGACATGCCGGGATTGGCTGGAACTTGGGCAGAGTAGCAACCAATCAGGAAGCAGGGGAGTTGTGATTGGTTGTAGCAACAAGTGAAACAGTCAATCAGAGATGGGAGTAGGCGGAGCAAGTAGAGAAGTGGACTGGGTGACAGACAGAAACACATGATGAGACACAATAATGAACAATAAAATAACCAAATAAGTGCTGGCATGTAACACTGTTTATCCTCTTACTTTCGTTCCCCTTCATCCCACTGTTCCTTTACCACCCCATTCATCCCTACATCCCAACAACAAAGTCTAGCTCAAAGTGTGGCATGGTCCATGCTGGTGAATTAATGATTAAGTTAAATTTTGTCTAACATAAAAACTTAAGCTAATGGTTTTAAAGGTATCACAACTGTCATGATGTATTGATTACATTTTCCAGTGTTCTGATATATACAGTAGTCATCAGAAAAAAAAAAGCACTTCAAAAACGTTTTTCAAAATTGTCCTTAGACAAGATTGAATGTTGTTCAATATTTTTAGGACAATTTAATGAAAGCTTTTGGTCCACTTCGAATGTTGATTATTGTATATACAAAAGCTGTTGTAAATCATCAGAAAACTTGGAATACGGTAACAAAAATAAAACACTTTTATGGTATATTTTGTTTATCGAAGCAGCTTTATTTTCATTCATTTGCATGAAAACTAAAAAACTGGCTAGCACAGTCTTCAAAACTCACTATAACAAGAAAGAAAAAAAATCATAATTTTTGTCATTTCCCCCATGACTTTTCTTATAACTTTCTTTTGCACATAGATGTATTAAAAATCATTTTAATAGGAAGCCAGATGGCAATGAAAGATACACAAAGGTAAGCCCTTAAAATTCTTTAAAAAGACACTGTCAGAGCGTGATAACCTGCCCTATTGCTCAAGACCAAAGGCAATGAAGTCTGTATCCCATAAATCCTTTGACCTTTGGATAAGGCAGCCAGTAGTTTGGGGCATATTAGATATGTATTTATCTGCAAGCCCACTAAGCTGGAGTTTTTCAAATAAATTCTGAAGTGATTAGGAAGCCATTGAAGGGACTACCAACAAAGCATGAAGTGAACTCTTTTAGTTTGCCTTCTGGCATTCATGCAACATTACAGCAGTCTAGTACTAAAGCCATTCATCAGCATCTCTGTCTGCTCGAGAAAGAAACGATTGCACTTTAACAATGTTTCTTATATGCATTAACACAGCTGTAAAAATGTGTGTGCTGGGTATTTCTAACCTGCTTCATCTTTAAGAAGAATGCCCTTTTCACACTGCCATGTGTGTATTTGGCGTGTGATGGATGAACATTGGTCCCGCTCCCAGGTTCGGATCAGATAATGACTTCAGTTGTGTTCTGCACGGCCCGTCTCCCTGATGGATAATGGCGTAATTAAAAAGCATTAGCATTTGTGCTAGCGGGTGGCATAAATGTTGCGATAATGAAAGACTGCGGTGAAGGTAGGGCATGCAGTAGATCTTCACAACCCACAACGATGCTTTAATAACCCTTTAATGCAATCCACACACCTTTTTCTCCTCACATTTGGCAGATGCTAACATGCTATGCTAATTCACTTCAGAGTCACTCCTCAGTGATTTTTTTTCTCAGTGAGTGAGAGAGTAATATCAGTTCTTTCACTAGCTTCTAAGACTTTATTTTCATTTATAAGGGGATTAATTGATCCTGTTTCTTCTGTCTAATTAAAAAGTTTCCTGTTTATTATTTTATGTATAGGCTATTCATTGCCAGAGCTTGCAACATTATTACCCACATGGCTAATAAAGCTGGCTCTTAAAGGGATAATTCACAGAGAAATTAAAAACCTGTCATTGTTACTCACCCTCATGTCATTACAACCCAGTGTGACTTTCTTTCTATCATTGAGAACCACAAGTTTAGCAGAATATTAAAGCTGTCATATACAACAAAGTGTAGCTGTGAAATTAGAGCAAAAGACATTTAAAGGAAGAGTTCACCCCAAAATTTAAATGTGCGCACTGTTTACTCAGCCTCAGGTCGTTTGAAACCTTTATGAGTATTTTTAATTCTGTCAAACACAAAAGAAGATATATTGAAGAATGTTAGAAATCTGTAAACATTGACTTTCTTTTTAGGAAAAATGTATACTTTGGGGGAAATTACCCATTAAGCAATTTTCAAAACATACTGTATGCTGTTTGACTAAAACATGGCAAAATTTGGTCTGTTGTTGAAAATCTAATAGATGTCTAAAAATATTCCAAAACTCATCAAATACCAACGCAATCACATGGCAATTCGTAACTTTTTGATTTAGTGGCTAATTCGTATGAATTTGTACGATCTAATTTGTACAATTCAGTACGATTTGCTCATCACCCAATGACGGTTGGGGTTAGGGGTAGGGTTAGGTGCCACGCCTCCTTTTTAAAACAGTACATTTTCGTACGATTGAACTCATACGAATTTGTACGAATTAGCCACTAAACTGACAAAACGTAAAATACTTACATTTCCTCGTGAGATCAGGCTGCAAATACCCAGATTAGACAGTCTTCATATGAGTAGTCATTCATTCACATTTGATGACTAGTCTAGTTTTTGGGCTACTCTTAGACGTTTATTGGATTTTCACTGACAGCCCAAATTTCACCTTCCTTTAGCAAAGCTAAACATGTTTAGACATCTATTAGACTTTGTTTAAACACAAAAAGCTTGCTGGGATCCCTTTAAGCACAATAAGACAAAGTAATAAGACTAAAAACACATAATATTGTGAGTCAAATTCAATTTCATTCTTTGAAAATATTTTTTTGGATTAAATAATTGATTAAACAGTCAGCAAATACCAGTAAACTGACACAAACTGCATTGTGTGATTCATATAAATACACTTTGCCAATTAATTTGCACCTAATCAGAAAACTTCTGTGTACTGTTCAAATTTCCTTGCATATATATATTTCATATGTGTTTCATATATGTTTCAAATGCATTAATCTGCACAGTACAGGGTCTGGCAAAACACAGCATTAAAAGCATATATTATGATATATTCTTCAGTTAAAACCCCTAACAAAACTCAATTTCTTATTTGGGACAACTTAATTTGAGCACTATTTTACTGCAGCTTCTGACAGAAACTTGGGCATTCTAAAAACTAAATGTTCACCATTAAAAAACATTATAGTAGCAACTGCAGACACTTTTTCTTATAGTCTTTGTGGATTTTTTTAAAATTATGCTGTTATTGTTTCTTATGTAAACTATAATAAATAAACAAACATATATATATTTTTTAATTTTGCACTTTGATATTGTGCTGACATTGTGATTAAAACGATTTCTTAAGACAATGATCATAAGCGTTTGGCTAATCCATTCATTCGAACTAGATAAATATATGAATCTAATAATAATAATAATAATTAAAAAAAGATTTTTTTAACCCTGTGAAATATTCCAACCACTAGTGTTCCCTTCTGAACAACTAGGTACTGGCAGCTGTAATAACAATATGCTTGTTTCAATACCATGGCTAATTGGACTAATTCAGACAGTCATGCTAAAAGTGTGTTCTTTTATAAAGGAGCATTTAAAGCATCATGTCTGTAAAAAAATGAAGTAACTGTGTAATAATGACAGTAGTCTTGTATCATTCCTGACCATGTTTTGATGTAAGGTAAATGATCCGGCGGTGAGTAAATAGTGTCAGAATTGTATTTTTTTTAGAGGCCCAAAAATCACCCAAACTTACTAAATCATATCAGATCATTGACAAGTAGTACATTTATAAGGAATTGCAGCGTCTAATCAGCACACTCAGAACCCCCATTAATTAACTCATATACCGTATCTGAAAACAAGTGTCCTGTGTGGATCTTTCCGCTCCATGAGTGTCAGTGACCCTAACACATTTTAAGTGGAGCAAAACGCACCAGATATGGCCTAAACACATATTCGCACAACTATGACAGAGGTGCCACTGATAGGAGAAGCTACATCGCGTTGGATTTGTCATGTAACCCATAAAGCCCATGAGACCTCATTCTCCAGGTGAAAAAGCTTTAACCTGGAATTCCCAGACATTTCTAAACCCTCTTCCTGCCGCCCTCCATTCCACCTCATCCCTTCTCTACCACCCTGGCTCATCTTATCTAGCTGTTGCACACTCGTCTGCTTTCGAGTACGGGCGCTAGGATGGCACTATCCAGCGAAAGGGATTTATTTGGATTCATTATGTCGGTGTATGGCAAGGCCGAGCTGCGCCTGTGGAATCTCATGATAACAAATATTAGATAGTTCACAACAAAGACTTGCAATTCTTGCGGGGTAAAAAAAAGAGAGCGGGAGAGAAAGAGAGAGAGAGAGAGCGAAGAATGATAAAGGGGTCATCCATTTCTTGCAGGCATGCGCAGTGAAAAGCATCAGGGCTCTCGTTAGTATGGACTAAATCTGCCCATCTGTCTCATTCATAGTGGATTTGGTTTGACAGTCAAGCAAGGCTGCACTCTACCCTGTGCTGTTAAATAAAACAGCAGGCAAAAGTTAAACCTGTCAGCCCGTCTTTACAGCCTCAATGACGACTTACTCATTTATGCATCCCTCATTGGTAAAGCTCAACCATAGATGAGAATCTTACATTTCTAGACTCTAGATACATTGGCAGGGAAAAAAACAGCATTAGACTTGATGCTCTGACAATCGTAAACCAGTTTGAACTAGGATCAGACTTTAAAAGGGGCTTGTAGAAAAAAGACCTCACTAAAATCAAATTGTGGTGGTAAAATTTCCCTGCACAATTAAACTAAAGTGAAATAAGAAAATTTAATGAATTTTTTTTAATTTGCAGCATTACATTTAGGTAATACATTGATAACCGATCACACACATTCCTGTTGCAGTTATGAACAGATGTTTATGGCTAGCAAGCATGTTAGCATAACATATAGCACAAAAATTAATGCGATAAATACCATTATTTATTAAATAAATAAAATGTATATATATATAGGGGCAGTAGGTAGTGCTGTCACCTCACAGCAAGAAGGTCGTTGGTTTGAGCTTCAGCTGGGTCAGTTGGCATTTCTGTGTGGAGTTTGTATGTTGTATGGATTTCGTCTGGGTGCTCCGGTTTCCCCCACAGTCCAAAGACATGTGGTACAGGTGAATTGGGTAGGCTAAATTGTCCGTAGTGTATGAGCGTGAATGAGTGTGTATGGGTGTTTCCCAGAGATGAGTTGCAGCTGGAAGGGGATCCGCTGCGTAAAACATGCTGGATAAGTTGGTGGTTAACTAAGTTGACTAAGCCTAAAATAAATAAATGAATGAATATATATATATATATATATATTTGTTTTTTTACCTTTTTTTCCTATTTCCTACATGATGTTTAACAGTGCATGCAAAGAAATTTTCACAGTATGTCTGATAATATTTTTCTTCTGGAGAAAGTCTTATTTGTTTTATTTCGCCTAGAATAACAACAGTTTGTAATTTTTAGAACCATTTTAAGAACCATTTTAAGGTCAAAATTATTAGCTTTTTTTTTTCGATAGTCTACAGAACAAACCACCGTTATACAATAACTTGCCTAATTAAATCAGTTATTAGAAATGAGTTATTAAAACTATTATGTTTAGAAATGTGTTGAAAAAATCTGCTTTCCGTTAAACAGAAATTGGGGAAAAAAATAAACAGGGGGGCTAAGAAATCGGGGGACTAATAATTCTGACTTCAACTGGGTATATGAATATATATATATATATATATATATATATATATATATATATATATATATATATATATATATATATATATATACTATATGTATACTATAGAATACACAAGACATATCACACGTATTTTTTTGTATGGGGAAAAGTGTAATGGTCAATATGGTGAATAAAGCCCCACCTACTAGTACAGTGATTAGAATTAGATTATAAATACAACTTGTTCTTATAAAAATTCACAAGATGGCTTGAAGTTTACAGATAAATGATACAATGGGTGTTTGATGTTTTGAATTTTCATCAGTCAAAATCTATCTGGATGTATTCAACAGTAGCTATGTTTCCATCCAAAAATGTGAATGAAATTTATGCACAAAAATGGTATATCGCATAAAAGATATGCATATAATGTAGAGTTTCAATCCAACGAGTCAAAGAGAACAAAATTGTCACTTTCTGATTAACTGGCGCCAAATATCAATCTTAAAAACTGAATTTGCTGCAGTGAATCTTTTCTTTATTTAATAAATGACTTGGACCTCAGAAGACAAATGCAGACACGCAATGAACACTTGGTGGCGTTCTTTTAATGCGCATTCTGGAATTTGTTTGGTAAAAGTGTTTCCATCTTAGTTTATGCGTATCTTTTCTTATTGAATAAAAAGTTTATCCTACTCAGTTACGCGCAAACGTTTTTTATGCACATTTTCAAAATGTATGCACATCTTGGCATTTCCATCAACCGATTTTTTTATGTGCATGTCCAAAATGCGCATAAAAATAAGTAGATGGAAACAAAGCTAGTGATAGTTAGGTGTCTTTGGCTGTTTTTTTAATTCCAAGAACGCAGAGAACGGACTTGCGTTCTTGTGGAGACTGATCTTGCCAGGTGTCCTTGGAAGAACAAACTCGGGAGACCACGAGAACAGAGAATGCGTCCTCTGAGAAAGGAGATGCTGCGTTCTTCCTGATGGTGACATGACCTTCACGCATTTTTTAAAGGAAAATTATTTAAACATTTAAGCATTCATACAATGATTTATTGTTTTCCCCCTTTTCAAAATATACACTTCGCATAAAAACATGATAAATATACGTTGCACAATATAAACAAAACATATTTTAATACAATTTTCAGCAAATAAACACCCTTAATGTGTTCATTCCTTTATTAAGATGTGGTAATGTTTACTTTCACCGTTTCATTTAGGGAAACTCCTGAGGTAATTAAGTGATATCTCTAAACTTTAATAATAAATCTAAATAAAATGCTGCGTTTCCCCTCCTCCAGTCGCAATGACTTCTGGGACTTCTAGAGGGAGTTCGGTGCTCAAGTCTGCATCGGTGCCTCCTCGATATCAAGATCACATCCGGGGAGTTTCACGCTGTAGCGCTGCCACATAATTGAGTTTATGCTGACTGAAAAATTCATTAAATGTGTGAATAGGCCATGCGGTTAAGCATACTCGCACTTAGTTTTTTTGTAGCCTAACGATATAATTGAGTAATGGTCTTATTTTACAGTCTTTATTTTGAAGTGATGAGGGGAAGTGAATGTGTCTAATCTATTTCCTGTTCCAACTGTTGCTGGTTTTTTTCCATAAATACACATTTACATAACATACACACCACAAGGGGGAGATAGGGGGCACATGGACACTGCTCAAGGTGACATCTGAAGAAGCCAGAGGAGCACATGGAGTGAGGTGTTTGCCAAATCTACCTTGTATTTTTCTTCTTGATTCGTGGGCAAAGGACAATTGTTTTGCGTGGATTTTTTGCTCTTTTAGGACTCATTAGTCTTGCAGACCCACGGTCAAGACTATCCTAGGAGGACCTTTAACGTACAGCAACAAGGCATGGTTCCAATTATCTGGACTCAAACTTTGGGGTGAGCGCGAACCATTTTGCACGTACACATCCACGGACTTTTGGACTTTACACTCTTACACACACACACACACACACACACACACACACACACACACACACGCACACACACACACACACACACACACGGGGATTCACCATTTTTTTGTATTGTGTTATTGTACGAATGTTGTTTGTTTTTTTTTTGTTTGAATGTAAGGACATTTTCAGAGATCTGTGTAGTTATAATACTTAAAGTATTCTTTATCAATCCATGATAAAATTTAAAAAAAGGAACTAGAGAATTGAACCATTTTTTTATTTTTATTCTTGTGTATCCCGTTGATTTAAAGACGAGCGTTACAACGCATCCTCTGTTCAATGAGTCTCACTCGTTGACTTTTGTACAAAAGCACCCTCTGGTGTTCAGCATAAATTAATAGGAATTAAAATCTTGCATATAAGTATTTGATGGGCGTCACTGTGGTGCAGTGGGTAGCATGATCGCCTCACAGCAAGAAGGTCACTGGTTCGAGCCTCGGCTGGGTCATTTGGCATTTCTGTGTGGAGTTTGCATGTTCACCTCGTGTTGGCGTGGGTTTCCTCCGCGTGCTCCGGTTTCCCCCACAGCCCAAAGACATGCTCTATAGGGGAATTGATGAACTAAATTGGTCATAGTGTATGAGTGTGAATGAGAGTGGATGGGTGTTCCCCAATGTGAATGAGAGTGTATGGGTGTTTCCCAGTGTTGGGTTGCAGCTGGAAGGGCATCTGTTGCTTAAAAGATATGCTGAATAATTTGTTGGTTCATTCCACTGTCGCGACCCCAGATTAATAAAGGGACTAAGCTGAAAAGAAAATGAATGAATGAATGAATAATTATTTAATATAAATAATAACATAGATACAATTAAAGCACTAGTTCACCCAACAATGACAATGCACTTACTATTTACTCACCCTAAAGTGGTTCTGGAAATCAATAACAGGGGTCCAATATTGCTCCTTAAAAATATTAACGAAAGACATTCATATTATTTAGGTTGCTCTTAGTGTTAAGTACAATAATGTATAGTACACAGTACTGAACCTGACCTTTTATCATTTGGGATGTGAAACTAAATATGATTTTGTGCCTTTATGACAACTTTTCGCAATCAAGGACAGGCATTTAGGGGTTTCATGTCCAGTCCAATTCTCAGACATTTGGCCCTCACTAGAATATGCAAATACACACTAATTAGTCATTTAGTTGACACTTTATTCAAAGTGATTTACAGAGCACTTATTACAATGACATTTCTCCTGAAGCAAGGTGAGATTAAATGTTTTGATCAAGGACGCATTGGTCAAAGTTAAGCCTTGAGGGCTTTGAACCTTCAGCCTTTCAGTTTTCAGCCACTACATACACTATCCACACACCGCAGAAATCATCAAGGAATTCATTCATTCATAATTTTTCTTTCAGCTTAGTCCCTTTATTAAGCTGGGGTTGCCACAGTGAAATGAACCGCCAACTTATCCAGCATATTTACACAGCAGATGCCCTTCCAGCCGCAACCCAGTACTGGGAAACACCCATACACTCTCGCATTCACACACCTATGGCTAATTTAATTTATTCAATTCACCTATACATGTCTTAGGACTGTGGGGGAACCAGAGGAAACTCACGCGAACACAGGGAGAACATGCAAACTCCACAGAGAACAGCCAACTGACCCAGCCGGAGCTTGAACCAGCAACCTTCTTGCTGTGAGGTGACAGTGCTAACCGCCGAGCCACTGTGCATGTGCTATGCTATCTTACTGATAGCAGCATACATGTATATGCTTTGTAACTCACTTAAGTTGAGTTTATATTGTTGAACAATACAAAGAATGCAGCCTGTTCTGCAAAATAATGATTCTTCAATACCGCTGAAATTATTCTTATGAGTCTTATATAAAGCTGGATAACTGGAATTAATTAACAACATTAAGTTGAATTAACACTATTAAAACAAATGAACATGAGAGGGTTATTTTTAGTGAATCAACAACATGCAGTGTCTCTGTGTAGATCAATTTGCTGGCAGTATATTAATACTGAGTTGTTTTATTTTTAGGTAATCAAAACATAGCACAACCAATGTTGCTCAGTTCATTAGCAAAACACTCATTTGATTTGGTCACTTTTAATGAACTGAAAACACACAGGACAGCCATGTTTCACAAGCAAATTAATCTTAGCAACTGGTTCTTTTTTAGTGTATCAATATAACATACTGTACAGCATTACTAGTAGTTCAATTCACAACCAATAAGTGACTCTCGGTGGCTCAGTGATTATCACTGTCACTTCACAGCAAGAAAATTGCTGGTTTGAGTCCTGGCTGGGCCATTTGGCATTTTTGTGTGGAGTTTACATGTTCACTCCTTGTTTGCATGGGTTTCCTCCGGGTGCTCTGTTTTCCCCCACAGTCCAAAGACATGCGCTATAAGTGAATTGGATGAACTAAATTGGCCGTAGTGTGTGAGGGTGTGTTTGTGAATGAGAGTATGGGTGTTTCCTAGTACTAGGTTACGGCCGGAAGGGCATCTGCTGCACAAAACATATGCCGGAATAGTTGGTAGTTCATTCCGTTGTGCCTTATTCACTAACAAATGGCTTTGTTGAATGAATTTTGTGAGCTGGTTCTTTCTAGTGAATCAACAACATCGTGTAGTCAGTCAAAAAAAAGCTCATGTTTTGCAGATTCAGACACAAATAAATGAATTATTTGAAGCAAAAACATCCTGCTTCATCACAGCCAGATTCACACACAAATCATTATTAATTTTCATTTAAGTAAATCAAAAGGGCAACGCGGTGGTGCAGAACGTAGTGCTGTCGCCTCACAGCAAGAATGTCGCTAGTTCGAGCCTCGGCTAGGTCAGTTAGCGGTTCTGTGTGGAGTTTGCATGTTCTCGTGGGTTTCCTCCGGGGGCTCAGGTTTTCCTCACAGTCCAAAGACATGCGGTACAGGTGAACAGGTACAGGTAAAACATGTAGTGGATAAGTTGGCAGTTCATTCCGCTGTGGTGACCCCGGATTAATAAAGGGACTAAGCCGACAAGAAAATCAATGAATGAATGAATAAATCAAAAAGAGCGTGTCACGGTGGTGCAGTGGGTATCAAAATCGCCTCAGATTAAGAAGGTCGCTGGTTTGAGCCTCGGCTGGGTCAGTTGTCATTTCTGTGTGGAGTTTGCATGTTCACATGGGTTTCCTCCTGGTGCTCCGGTTTCCCCCAAAGACATAGGCATACATGCCAACACTCCTGTTTTTCCCGGGAGTCTCCTGTATTTCGTTTTGTTCTGTCTCCTGGAAAACTCCCGGACTTTAATTAATTTCATTTCATTCATTTAAGTGAATCAAAAACACAAAGTTTCCTGATTCACTTACAAATAACTTACTTGAACATGTTTTTTTTTTTCTTTTTGTGAATAAACATGCTGTACATTGGGCCATTTTTCACAATCAAAGAAATGTTATGACCTGGTTCTTTCTAGTGAATCAACAACATACTGCAGTGAAGTCCATCACAAACAAATTCATCCGGTTTCACAGATTCTGAAACAAGTCACTCTAATAAACTAGTTATTTTTAGTGAGTCAAATGTTTACATATCCAGATTCACACACACACAAATGAGTTAATGATTTGGTTCATTTACAGTTGAAGTCAGAATTATTAACCCCTCTGAATTATTAGCCTATTTATTTTTTTTACCCAATTTCTGTTTAAAGGAGAGAAGATTTTTTTTCAACACATTTCTAAACATAATAGTTTTAATTACTCATTTCTAATAACTGATTTATTTTATCTTTGCCATGATGACAGTAAATAATATTTGACTAGATATTTTTCAAGACACTTCTATACAACTTAAAGTGACATTTCAAGGCTTAACTAGGTTAATTAGGTTAACTGGGCAGGTTAGGGTAATTAGGCAAGTTATTGTATAACCGTGGTTTGTTTTGTAGACTATTGAAAAAAATTATAGCTTAAAGGGGCTAATAATTCTGACCTTAAAATTCATTCATTCGTTCATTTTTTTTCCGGCTTAGTCCCTTTATTAATCTGGGGTCACCACAGCGGAATGAACCGCCAACTTATCTAGCATATGTTTTACGCAGCGGATGCCCTTCCAGCTGCAACCTATCACTGTGGCTTTAAAAAAAAAATTTTTAATACAAACTGCTTTTATTCCAGACTTTCTACAGAAGAAAAAAATATTATCAGACATACTGTGAAAATTTTCTTTGTCTATTAAACATAATTTGGGAAATATTTAAAAAAGAAAATAACAATTCAAAGGGATTTACAAATTACAAAAACACAGTGTTTCCTGATTCACTAACAAATGAATCAAATGACCTGGCTACTTAAGTGAATAAACAGTGTACATCATTGTCATTATTCACAAGGAAATCTTATAATCAGGTTGTTTTAGTGAATCAACAACATACTGTACAGTAGTGTAGTCCATTTAAAAAAACAAATGGTTTTAGTTCTAAAATTTAGTAATCTAAAATGACACTCACAAATCAGTTCTTGTTAGTGAATCAAAAACATACAGTGCGAGAATGTGCGGTGGACAAATCCCCAAAACAAATGAACTATGAGACAATTTCACTCTCTCACTTTCCTTTGGCTTAGTCCCTGATTTATCAGGAGCCGCCACAGTGGAATGAACTGCCAATTACCCTGGCATGCCAATTATTTTAGCATCCCCTTTTGAGATAACAGCACTGAGACTCAACTAAGTCATGAACCCTCAGTACACTCTCTCATTTACACACTCATACACTACTGGCAACTCAGTGTACTCAATTCATTGCATGTACTGTAGGGGAAATCCACATAAACACGGGGAGAACATGCCAACTGCAGACAGAAATGCCTCCTGGTTCACTCGGGACGGGAATCAGCGACCTTCTTGCTGTGAGGTGACAGTGCTAACTACTGAGCCAGTGTGCTGCCCCTATGAGTCAATTTATTTCATCTAAACATTATGAACACTAAAACTGAAGTACATCTAGATAAATCTAAATCAAACTGAAATGAAATTGCAATGGAAACAAGAGCCTGTGAAATGGAGTTTAATTGGATCTGGAATCTATCTGTAATGTTACACAGCTGTTTCGGTGCTATTCCAGCACAGATAATGTCTGCTTTAACTAGATTATGGGTTGTGAGTGAATAAGAGGCTGGTTTTGCGCTGAAGTTCTACATTTTTGGCCTCCATTCGTAGACCATTTGTCATAGATTCAAAAACTTTACATATTTGGAAGCCTTGGGTCAGCGCAAACAAACGTGAAGACTCTCAGATTCTCTCTATGATGCACCGTTTTTCCGCTACATCAAGATTTGTCTGAAACCTACTTTTGCGAACTATAGTCCTAGTTTTTTTGCCCGATCTGAAACAAACCAGTTCAGAAGTATTTTCTGGACACTGAATATCAATAATTATAATTATTTTTTATTTATTTACGCACAAAACAGTACACAAAAATGTTCCATGCTAATCGAAGCTAATTGATAATTATAGCTATAACTTGTGAACAGAATGAGATATCATCAGAAACGCCTCCTGGTTTACCCGAAAAAACATGAAACAGCATCCTTCTTGCTGTGAGGTGACTGAGCCAGCCCAATTTATTTCATATAAACAATATGAACACTAAAACTGAAGTACATCCAGATAAATCAGAATCAAACTGAAATGAAATTGCAATGGAAACAAGAGCCTGTGAAATGGAGTTTAATTGGATCTGGAATCTGTCTGTAATGTTACACAGCTGTTTCGGTGCTATTCCAGCACAGATAATGTCTGCTTTAACTAGATTAGGGGTTGTGAGCGAATAAGAGGCTGGTTTTGCACTGAAATTCAACTGTTCAGCGACTTCACCAGTCAAACAGTTAAACTCCACAGGCCACAGACAACATACTGAGTTACTCTGGGAAAATAAAAAAAAACTAAAACAACAACACACAGCCAAACAGGCCGCACTAAAGGATGTGAATTAATGAACCCAGTAAAGTAATTAGGTTTTGTGGACACACACATAACAAATCAAACTTGTCCTATAGTGGCTTGTTTTGGTGTTGGTGGTATATAAAAGATAGAAGCAATGAAGTCATTATTTTCAACTTCTCAAGATAAACATTAGCTGAGAGAAAAGCGTTTTAATAAGACCTTCCTCCTGCAGTGTATCACACACACACACACACACACACACACAATGTGCAAATGTGTATATAGCACACTTGAAAACACACACCTCCACCCGCAGTTCATTAAAATGCATCTTACCTCAATAATTGATAGGAAACTATAAAATGGAAATGTGTGTTTGGTATTAATTAATCATTCTCAGACCGTAGCTAATCAGCACTTTTCACGGTGGTATTAGAACTCACACACATACACACGCTGCCTTTTACACATGCACAGCACTGCAGCTTTTTGACAGCAAGTTATATAATTCTCCGTCCAATATTAAATGACTGATATTACCATATTAATGAGTGGTACTCAGGCTGAAGTAGAAGGATTAAAACATAACCATTGTTTGCAGAATGTGGACATTGTTTCTCGGGTTTTCAGCGAAAACAGGCACCTTTCGGCATTAGCACGACATTGGCTGCTTCTCGTCCACTAAATCTCTTAATCCAGGAGTTGCTGTTTATCTTCCGTCCTTGGTGAATTCAAAAATTGCTTGGACGCAAACATACACAGGCATAGAGTACTCCCACCCTCTCCATGGCTGATTACAGTTTAATCATAGCTCTAGGCGATACATACATACTTGGTGAGCATCCTGCGCATTTTCAGCATCCAAAACCTGGTTTCACCCCTGTATTAAAATTATGCAGAACATTGTCAGTAATATGCAGTAATGTCTTTGATAACTGTTTTACTTAAGGGAATAGTTCATCCAAAATAGTCTAAATTTATTGTATATTTGCCCTCATGTACTTGACACTTTATGGAAAATAAATAAATTGGTTATGCTTTTGATTACTAAAAGAAACTGACAGACACTATGTGATGAGCAGAAGAATGACAACAACTATAAAACGTGATGGAAGCCCTTATTAAAAACATGACATGAACAAGACATGAATGCATTTTCATCGCAATTACAATTGAATGATTAGCAAACAAATTAGTATTTTAAACCACCAGTAGAAGGGTAGTCATTGAATCATTCATGCAACCAATTTGTTTAAGGGTGCTTTCACACCTGGACTTTTGTTTCGGAACCTGTCTCGTTTCCCCAGTTAGCGCGGTTCGTTTGGCATATGTGAATCCAGGAATCATGCTCGGATCCACGCCAAAACAATTGGCCCGAGATCGCCTGAATGAGTTGGTCTCAGATCGATTGAAACAAACTGTATATCGCATCGATTGTAGTGAGAAAGCAAAACGATCTGAGCCCGGCTATATCACAGTGTATTATGGATTTGTAATGAAGAGAGAATTATGAGTAGGGTGGAATGTCATTTCTTTAGGTAAATGTTCATGTCAAATACGAAAGTGAAAGCATGCTAAACTATTAATGGGAGCTGTTTATGCGTTAGGAAAATTGACCGAACAGCAGTCTTGGTTTATCTGTTATTTTTCTTTATAATGTAAAGCCTATAATTCATAAGCCAACTGCTATGTATGAGAAAGTCTTACCTCTGATGTATATCTGGTGACGACGTCTGTGGGTGTCACCATTTTAAATGAAAGCACAGCTTTTCGCTTATATTGTCTTATTGCTCATCATCATAAATTAAAATAAGGACGCATGACAGCCGAGCGGGACTCAAAAAATAAACCCTTAAACTCTGACCAATGTGAGGAGAGTTTACTCGAACATGACTTGTTTTAGCTCTTTTGGTCCGTTTGGAAACTTTGCCATGTGAAAGCGAAGCACACCAAGTACAAAGTGCAACATTGTAACAATTTTCATCCCTGTTTCGAAACAAGAGAATCAATCCACAGGTGTGAAAGCACCCCGAAATGGCTGATTTGACAGGCCGTTTTTAAAAATAAAACCTCTTGAAGCACTGTATTACATGGAGATTGCAACTGTTTTTTTTTTTTTGGTGGCTTTGTTTGAGTCTATGGCAATACTGTGGCCTAACTCGAATAAATAAATAAATAAATAAATAAATAAATAAATAAATTTGCCATTGTAGGGATGGATTTTACTCAGATTTAAATGTGCCATGTAATAAAGCAACAAAAACTATGGAATTTAAAGAAAAAGACAGGACAGACTTAGACACCTTTTGCCATCTTTCCTGAACTTTCCTTCCCCTCTGGTATTGATAAATACTCAGGGGTGACTGGTAACAAGGTTTTGTTCATCTTTGATAAATTTTGATTAAACCCAAACAGATGAGTAAATCTTTAAGTCACTGGTTAACTTTAACAAAAGAACCATTCATTGCTCTCCTAGGGTATTCTAAGAGAAGGACGAAATGTCTCGGGGTTACAAGACTGTATCCAAATCAGCCCGTAGTGAAGAGCTCTCAAGCTCAACACTGTAATAATTTGGACTTCCATCTATACTCTTAGATTTATCTTTGAGTAATTGATGTTGTGCATTTTCTTCTAAATTGGCTTTTATTGTTTGGTTCTGTAATTGGCATGATACACTTGTATATGGAAAATAAATGTTAACCGTTTTGATTAATTCTGGAGTTTCCTGAATTCATTGTATCCCGTAGATTAAGCGGAATCTGCACTACCGTTATGATGTGACATGATTTTATCGATTTTCAGGGCGCATTTGACTGGACGAAGCAGGAGGCGCGGCTGCATGAAGACCTTGTAATCATTTAATCACTGATATTAGCAAATTGTATGGAAATGACTAAATTCACTCTTTTAGAGTGAGCAGAAGGCAACCAGACTTATTGGATATTAGTTAACCATACATCCTCTGACTAACTTCAGAGAGTCGAGATAATGTCCATGAGAAGAAACGCAATCCCAGGGCGTGGAACTCTAAGCAGTTTTTGGTCCAATGAACGTACAATTAAGAATGTCGGAATCAAGAAAATATAAAAATCTTAATTGTATCACAACTACTGTCATCAGCGAAAAACATAAAATGGTAAAATTTAAAAATGGAGTAAGATTGAACACGGAGCTGAAAACACGTACAAATAAATCCTAACAGACTTCTTTTTAGAACTGCTAAAAAGGCTTACACGCATTTAACCTTTGACTATTCATCGGATTCCGTCGCTGGGCTTATAGAATGGAATCTTACCCCATCATTTAATCATTCTCCACTCCACAGTTCAAACCTGTTTCAGTTTCTTTCTTCTATTGAACACAAAGGAATGTATACTGAAGAATGTTGAAAAAAGAAAACATTGTTTTGTTCTCATATAGATGTCAATGTCTGCTATCTTCCAGAATTGTTCACAATGGCTTATTTTGTGTGTAACAGAAGAAAAAATTGCTAAATGTATAGAACCCCACCTAGAGTGTGAGTAAATGGTGAGGAAAAATCTTCTTTGGATGAACTATATCTTTACTTAATGCAATAAGTTAACAAATTTTAAATAAATAAATAAATAAAAAATAAATAAAGTTGATTATTGATTTCACAGCCAGTGATGTTAAACTTTGATGAGGACATTGATTTTCTGGAGTGAAGAAAAACAAAAAAATTACTAGAGATTTGGAATGATGCAGAGTTGAGTTAATAATAACAGAGTTTTCCCCATGAACTATTCTTTTAATTTCAAAGCCTATTCTTGAGGACAACATGTTTCAATTAAGCATCCAAAGCTCTGTTTGACTCACAGACTGGCTGGAAGTGAGTTGAGGTCGCTGTTCTGAGATCAGTTGGCAGGCGCACTGAAGAGAAGTCAGCCTGACAGCTGCGCTCTCATTTCCCCATCCTTGAGCTCAACCCAATCGCTGGCAACACAGCGTCTTACAGGGAGATCTTGCCATCAGAGAAACCCGTAACTGGAGAGAGAGAGAGACATATTCCTGCCCGAGATGATGAAACAGAAAAGAATCGATGCGAGATGAATAAGGATTTGCTTTTTCATCCTTCACTCACTCCCTCTCTCTCCCCCTCTCTCTTCCCCTCTCACCCGCTTTCTAAATTGCCTATTCCGGTTTCTCTCGGTTAACATAACTTCAGGTGGGCCGTTTGCCGTGTCTGTTTGAACTGCGGTACAATCCGCTGATGCGCGCAGCTTACCCACCCAATACGTTGCCTACCGAGTGTGTGTGGATGATACACTGCTTGTAACCCTGTGATATTGAGTTTCAGTTTGTTGGAGAGTGTCTGGGGTGAGAGCTTGTACTCGGTAATGGGATTTCTGCCCAAAAGTGCGGAGCACCGCATCGCCCGTGTCCTCAGCCGAGGCCGAACTCAACAGCGGGACTACCGTATAATGCACTCTCATACTGTAACACAACTTAGAAATCGACCGTGCTGTCCGAGGGGAGATGACAGAGAGGCAGATGAAATGCTTCACTATGACAAAATCCAAAAAAACTTTCTGCTGCAGCTTTAAAGTTTAATACTGTATAAACTATATATTGCAGAATTTAGGCCCAAGTTAATGCTGGATATAATGTATAAGAGAGCACACACATCATCTCTGAAGTTGAAATCTTTTTAGGATTTATAGTTAGACCCATTTAATAAAATTTAATGTGAATTTCATTTTTTAAACTAATTCTGACCAATTCTTGGATTGTATAGGCTACACAATTTTAGAAATATTCAACATACAGTTAAAGTCGAAATTATCAGGCCTTCAGTGAATTTTATTATAATTTATTTCAATTTTTTTTCAAATATTTGCCAAATAATGTTTAACAGAGCAAGGAATGTTAAACAGTATGTCCTGTAATTTTTTGTTCTGGAGAAAGGCTTATTTGTTTTATTTCGGTTAAAATAAAAGCAGTTTTTAATAATAATAATAATTTAAAAAAAATTAAGGTTAATATTACAGTCCCTTTAAACTATTTTTTTCGATTGTCTACAGAACAAACCATCATTATACAATGATTTGCCTATTTAACCCAACTTGCTTAATTAGCCTAGTTAAGCCTTTAAGCTGTGAGTTCAAACTACTTATTTAAAATGAACTGAAACAACACAATTCTTGAGATTTCATTGGGACAACTTAATTTGTTCATGTTCAATTCACATAAGTTTGTTAAATGTGTTAACTTAATCAATTTGTGTTGGGACAACATGAATGAATTGTGTCGAACCCTGCATTTTTTACAGTGTAGTCTCTTGAAAAATACATGCAGGACATGAAAGTCATCATAGCAAAGATAACAATCAGTTATAAATTAGCTATTAAAACTTTTATGTTTAGAAATGTCTTAAAAAACTCTCTGTAATAACACAAATTGGGAAAAAAAAATATACAGGGGGACAAATAATTCGGGGGGGGGGGGGGGGGGGTAATTCTGACTTCTACTTTTTATACAGTGCTCAGCATATATAAGTACACCCCTCACAAATCTCTCTTTTAAATTCATATTTTTAAAAGGAAGCTATTCAATATTACATTTGAGCATTTACAGATTAGTCAGTACTGAAGCCAAATCTGGAGCTTATCTAACAAAATAACTTACCCAAATTTATGTCATAGAAAAATATTAAATACAAATTTTTAAAAAATAAAGAGAAACAAAAAAGGAAAAATTTAGTTGAAATTTTGTAGGTTGTAATTTTATTTTGCAATATTTTGTTTGAATTTAATTATCTTTCAGTTTCTAAATATTTTAGTGACTAAAATATCATTTTTTAAAATATATCTGTTTAATAAATCTGTTTTGTTTAAATTCACACAAATACATTGCCTATATTCACTGAGAAAAGGATAAAATATTCATTTTCAAAATGGGGCGTACTCAATTATACTGACCACTGTATATACAGTACAAAGTTGAAGTTAAAAATTTTAGCACTAAACTCTTCTTTATTTGTGATGAACAAATGGCTAAAAAACAGTATGGAGCAATTTAGATAGATGACTTTATTATTATTATTATTATTATTAATATTAATAATAAAAAAACATTATATATACCTTTTTATCAAAAACATTTCTGCATTTAATACAATGCAAATTTAAATAGAAAGCATTCATATAGAAAACATATAAGGCAGAATTAATTCCAATAGCAACTAATGATATATTGAGGCCTTATGAAGCAAAACAACCAGCCTGTGCAATAAACCTAATAATGTATTAATGCTGTAAATAATGTTTAGATACAAGACCTTAATAAACAGTCAGCATTATTGATTTTGTTTTGACTGTAAATGTTTTGACACTCAGATTTCAGAGTTGTTGACTGCATGAACATTTTGATAAATCTTTCGATATTATTTGATTTGATTTATTTATTTATTTTTGAAGAGAAATATTATACATAAAATATCTTTAATAAAAAACACATTTAAACATGGTCAAAAATGGAGCGGGATAAAGCACAAGCTTATTTGAGATACCTGCATCATGAGACACCTATAAAAATATTTTTACCATTTTTATTTATCTCAATTTATTTTAGATTTTATTTATTTAAGTAATTTTTTTCCTCATATATTTTCTACTGTCTGGATTTAGTCAAAAGATTAAAACATTAAATGTTTTATTATTTATGTTGAGCAAATGATTAATTTCTACTAATTCACTTGATATTGTGCTGGGTGATTATTCTGTCTTGATAGGACATTCCTTCATTTTGTTTTTGGCTTAGTCTCTTTATTAATCTGGCGTTCTTACAGCGGAATGAACCGCCAACTTATCCAGCATATGTTTTAGGCAGCGGATGCCCTTCCAGCTGCAACACATCATGGGAAAACATCTATACACTCTCAATCACATACATACACTACGGCCAATTTAGCTTACCCAATTCACCTGTACCACATGTTTTTGGACTTGTGGGGAAACCAGAGCACCCAGAGAAAATCCACGCGAACACGGGGAGTACATGCAAACTCCACACAGAAATGCCAACTAAGCCAGCCGGGGCTTTAACCAGCGACCTTCTTGCTGTGAGGTGATTGTGCTATGCACTGTGCCACCGTGCTGCGTGTCTTGATAGGACATTAGCATAAACTGTTACAAAATCTGTCATTCCTCAAATTCAGGTCAAAGATAAACCTGTACTTCACTTTCTTCTTTCCCCCTGACCTGCACCATCAGCTCTCCACTACATCTTTACACAAATTAATTTTTTAGATTACATTGCAGCTTTGCCTTTTAAGAGACTGATAACACATTCAGCTGTGTCTACAATGATTTTCAGAAAAAAAGAAAGTCTTTTAGCTGTAATCCTTGTTGTATTTTATTTAAGCCGCAAACTCATTTATAGTCCCTGTATTACGAATATTAAAACATAATTTGACTTATAAAAAAGATTTCCATACAGGACTGACATCACAGTGTAGGATGATGGTATGCGACTGTGTGACCTTCTGATCAGAAGAGCTTTTCAAGAGTTCACACTTAGCTGATGATTGATTATAAGCAAGTTTGGCATGCTGTCCTGGGAGAGAGCTCTGAGCTCAAAAGGTCCTTGAGCCCTGGGCTCCCTCCCGTTTGCAGGGCAAGAGGGAAGCTTTGAGCTCAGGTACATCTCGACAACTCCCCCTTTTTGATAAGAGCTGATGTCTAAAATGATTGCTATGAAGAGATATGCTGCTGGATGAGAGTTTGACTGTAGTGCTAAATATAGATTGATCAATTCACTTGTAGTGCATGTTTTTTGGAATATGGGAGGAAACCGGAGAACCCAGGGGAAACCGGGAGCACGGGAAGAACATGCAAACTTCACACAGAAACGACAGTCGGCCTGTTAAAGGACTAGAACCGGTGACGTTCTTGCTGTGAGGCAACAGTGCTAAACACTGGGCCACCATGCCGCCCTATAAAGGGAAAGGTGGAGGAGTAGGGGTGGAAGGGGGGATTCTTCAAATCGAAGATGGCTATAGTGAGAAACCCTGGCTCTTTATAGTGGGTTAGGAATCATCTGATTGGTGGATCATACATAGTTAATGCAGAACCTGCCATGTTCAGTCATAATCATGTGATGCTATCAAAATTACTTTATAAATAAACTTCACTTAAACTCGATAAACACCAGTGCGGTAAAACAATTTAGAGCGACTACCCTAAAACTTTAAATGCTACTTATCTTCTAGTGCTGCATTTGAATTCAGGTTGCTGCTGGAAATGTATGTATGTCTGTGTGCGTGTGTGTGCGTGTGTGTGCGTGTGTGTGCGTGTGTGTGTGTGTGTGTGTGTGTGTGTGTGCGCGTACATGCTTCTTGGCAGCACACTGAAATGCAAATCACTGTTTGGAAATAAAGAGACACAGCCTCCACAGAAAGCAATGCTTCCTCTCTTTCCCCTCTCATCTGCTGTCAGTGTGAACGGGAGCACACTTTTAAATAATGAAACACACACCCTCTCTCTGTCATAAAGAGAAACACTCACACACAATCTGTCATTTCAGAGGGAGGGAAATATCCCTGAAAATCATCTCTGAGGGAGGAGAAATATTGCTAAATATCACACATACACATGCGTACGTACACATACACACACATGCCATCTGCCGAGCTGTTGGGCTTGTGTTTGCGACTTTCTATTTTGGGCTCGGTTATGTCTGTTTTAATGTTGTGTGTTTATTGATTTGGGTGAGTGCATTTGTTTATTATGAGAGATTAGCATGCAGAGTTTAGCTGTTGACAGGAGTTTTACATTTGAACATCTTGGTTTTTATGAAAACAGTGAGATGATGTGGAACGTAGCTGTATGTTGAAGGCATGAAAAATATACATTTGGACTTTTTAATTCTACAATTATGATGATCTTTTTTCCTCCTAAACAACTGTCATTTAGCATCTCTCGATTCTGAGTAGTTTCGTGACTTTGAACTTGAAAAAAAAGACTGAATTTTGAGATAATTTTTTTTGTCTCTCAGAGTTCAAGTTGTATCAACAAGCAATGTATTATTTCACATTGTAAAGATGGTGGCAACATGCTAATTCATTATAACAACATGTTAAACATACTACACTGGTAAAAATGCTGGGTTCCACACTATTGATTTGTGTTGAGACAGCATGAGGAAATTAAGTCAACTCATTAGTTTTTACAAATTTAAGTGGATTGAACATAAAACATTTAAGTTGTCCTGAAAGAAACCTCAAGAATTGTGTTGTTTCAGCTCATTTACATAAGTAGTTTGAACAAACAGCAAATGTCATTTTGAGTGTAGCAACATGATAATTCAGGTCATAAACATGTGAAAACAACATGAGCAACAGCATGCTAATTCATGCCAGCAACATACTACATCCTAGCAATCCCTGTTGAAAAATCCAGCTTAAATCAGCCTAGGCTGGTTGGCTTGTTTTAGCTGGTCGATTAGCCTGGTTTAAGAGGGGTTTTGGCCATTTCCAGGCTGGAAAATGACCAGCTAAATCCAGCTAAAACCAGCTTGACCAGCCTGGTTTAAGCTGGACATAGCTGGTTTTGGCTGGGCTCCCAGTTTGTCTAGGCTGGTCAAGCTGGTTTTAACTGGTAATTTTCCAGCCTGACCAGCTAAGACCAGGCTGGACCACCCCTCTAAAACCAGGCTGGTCGACCAGCTAAAACAAGCCAACCAGCCTAGGCTGATTTAAGCTGTTTTTTTCTGTATGGTGTTAAAACATACATAAACGATGGTAACCACAGTTAGCTTAAATGCTAATATAGGCTAACAGCATGATGGTAATACACTAAAGCATTCTGTAAACAAGCAAAATATTGCATTAATTACTTGCAATTAAAATTAATTCTAGAAACATCTTAACAGTTGCCATGACATAAAATTTAACTTGTTATTTTTATATGTAATAGTACATTTAGGCCCAATCAGCCCTTCCCCTCACCCATACCCCTTGTTTTGCATTTACATGAAGGGCTAAGGGGAAGGGCTAGATACCCCTCGAAAGGGAGATTTTTTAGGACCACACTCGAAACCAAAGGGTAAGATAATTTCCCAGAATACACCAGCCACTACGACAGCATGGCTGCACTCAGAAGTAAGGAGATCCACAAATTAGTATATATTTTTTTGGTCATCATTACGAATTTTTGCAACAAACAAACATATATTTTAATATATTCATAACCACGTTCATGTTTACCATCATGCTTTAAAAAATCGCTAAAATAATAACCACTAAATTTTGCTATCTATAATCCATAATAAAAACTCTTGTATAGTAGTCCCACAACATTCTGACACTCGATGACACTCGAATACCCTGTCAGAAAAGTTTAGTGGCTGGGATTGACCTTTTTACAGTGTCTGCTATAATGTTAATATTGTTTTCTTGTGTTTACATAGATGAATATGGCCAGGGTGTAAATGCACAGTACAGTTACGATCTTATTGCCACATTATATCCTTATGATAACATGATATTGTTGCCTTAGAGATGTCCTGAAGATAAATACCAAAAAAATAAAGCAATTGGAATAATTGTCTATCTCATATGAAGCAAGAGCTCATGATGACATATGATGACATGTGTAGGTGCTGTAATGATGTCCCATTTCTTAGGGGTAAATTTTGAAGCCTTTCCCTTTCACATTCTGTTTCAAGGGCTAAGGTGAAAGGGTGGGGGTACAAAAATAGAATTGGGATTGGGCCTTAGTTATGAACAATGTATCTGTGCACTGCAACGTTTTGTGCAAATAATTTGCCCTCGTAAACTTTACTCAAATTCCATAACCTTCCCTGGAGAGAGAAAAAAAGCTGGCTGGCTGGCTGGTTTTAGCTGGAAGAGCCAGTCTGGTTTTAGAGGGGCTTTGGCCCTTTCCTGGCTAGTTTCAGCCTGGCCTTAGCTAGTCAGGGTGATAGATGACCAGCTAAAACCAGCATGACCAGCCTAGCCAGGGTGGTAGCCCAGCCAAATCCAGCTATATCCAGCTTAAACCAGGCTGGTCAAGCTAGTTTTAACTAGTTTTAGCTGGTTATATCCCAGCCTGGATATAAATGGCTGGAAATGGTTGTTGCTAGATCAGATACGTTTGCGGCCAGAAGTTAACGAGAATTATTTCTATTAATTATTAAATTTCCCATTTATTGTATTTTATAAACGTCTACCCCCATCCCACCCCTAAACCCAACTGTCACAGTAATGTAAACACAGTAGTTGTACCGAGTATTATTTATGTTATCTATTAAATTACACAATAAATTGTATTTGTTAACGCCTACTCCCACCCCAACCCTAAACCCAACCGTCACAGTACTGTTAAAATATTAATTATTGCTATACAGTGTCTTAAAAAAATGCTGCTATATTAATGTGCATATCGCACTTCCGGCCGGCCGCATATCCGATCTAGACTTTACCGCTGAAAATGGACCCTTTAAAACCAGGCTGGTTGAAAAATCACTCAAAACAACTTTCTTCACTTCCTGGTCACATGATACCTTTAGAGTGGGGTTATCAGTGAGTGTTACTTTTCTGCTCTGAATTCATCCATTCGTCAGTCTTACTCTAATTTGTTAGCAACTGCCATTTTTCTACAATCCAGTTGGTTTAAATCATGAATAGGAATTAAATCAAATCAGCTCAAACTGCCCTACATTTTAAAAAATCAATTCAGTACTGTTTCAAGTGGATGCATGTCGTTATAGCGAAAAAAAGACAGTCTTAAAGTTTCATGGCGACTTCATGCTAGAAACACACACATGAAATAAAATACTAGTGATTTATTTTAGTGTGTAAATAGTGTTTTTGATCTAACGTTTAATATATTGTATATATTATAGTATTTACAACAGTTTGTGTTGCATGTTGATTTTGCTACACTAAAAAACAACATGGTGTGTTGTGGAGAACTTAATACAGTATTAATGTAATTCATTTATATTACTTGTTGGATTACCACATACACTATCGTATTACCTTGACAGATTCATCCAAGTACTTTAGTATAAAATGATTCAAAAATACTATATTTACTATAAATTAAAAAAAAATATACTATAAAATAAAAAAAAAATGTCATGCTTCGTAACAATACACTAAATATGCTAATAACGGTAAAATGCACTAAAAGTACAGATCTGATTGTTTGTATTACAAAATTCAAGTGTTGTCAGTTACAAAAGATGCACTATCTTAAAGGTCTGACCCAAGTTTGTTGGTAGCTTGAAAATTTTAGAAGGAGAGACAGGTACATTTTAAACTTTAGTCTCAAAAGAAAAAAAATAGTTGAAACAGAATTTCAGACTGTTGTCTTTGTCAAGCCAGCATAAAAATATTATATTAGAAAACAGTTGCTTTTACTTGTAATATTTTTGTATTTTTACTGCACTTTGATCAAATCACAGTAATCAGCTTAGCTTAAGAGACTTATTTCCAAAACTGTATTAACCCTATATACAGTATATGTGTGTCAAGTGTGTAACATGGGCTGCACATCCTCTGAAGTGCCACTCACTGTGCGCTTGCAGTCATCCCTGGATACAAAAGCGGAGTACAAAAGCAAAAACACACACAGCCTTGTGGCGGCAACATTACTACAATAACCCACAATGATCACAGAGCATTATTTGCCAATGTCCTGTGACCTGAATACAAAACTCTCACAGTTTCACTCTCAAATCTGACTGCACTTCAACTTTACTATTGAAAAAGTATCTTCTTGAATTTTTAATATCCAGCTCACAGCCACAGTTAAATGATTTACATTTGAAAAGGAAAAATAGAGATCTCTAGTGCTCACACTGGCTGTTTAATGTGGTTTTCGCAAGTAGGACATGTTCCTAATCTCCTCCGCTGGTCTTAGAACAACAATCCTCCTCTCATGAGTTGTTAAAATTTGTCAAAATTGGTTATATTAAGAATTATTATTCCGTTTCGTCTGTGTTGGACTGAAAAAGAGCTATGTTATCTAAAGCAGGGTTTTTTAAAACTGGGGCTAGCAACCAGCAGGCAGGCGCAGAAAATGTGAAAGAAAAGCTAAATATTAAATGTTTTTTAACAAATCAGTTCAGAGTTTGTTTGCGACAGCTATGATGAAGACTACTACTACTACTACAACAATGACAACAACTACGACTACTACTACTATGACAAGGACTACTACTACTTAAACAACTACAATGACTACTACTACCACTACTACTACAATGACAACAACTACGACTACTACTATGACGACTACTACTATGACAACAACTACTACTACAAAGATGACTACTACTACAACTACTATTACAACGAAAACTACTCCTGCTACTACTACAACAATGACAACAACGACGACTACTACTACTCTGATGACCAAGTCTACGACTACTACTACGATGATGACTACTACTACTACGACAACTACGACGACGACAACTACTACTACTACTACTATAATGACATCTATGATGACTACTTCTACTACAACTACGATGACATTGACTATGACTACTACTACGACGATGGCTACTACACTCTAAAAACCGTTGGGTTATTTATTTAACCCAATGGTTGAGTTAAAAATATTTGGTGTTTTGTTGGGTTATTTAAAAAAAAATTGGGGTTATTTATTTAATAACTCAACCAGTTGGGTTAAAAAACTATACACATATTTGAGATTTTCCGCTGCCATTATCACCTTTAGGACCCAGCGGAGACATCAAACTGGAGTTTATTCTGTGTTTCTCGTCCAGATTTCGCCAAAACTTTTCAATAAATGGCAGGAAGACGTCTGCTGACACTGTGGTGAAAACCTTGGAAGCAAGCCATGGTTAACCCTGAGCAAATACCTTAAAACTCTGTGTTAGGGTTAGGGTTAGGTTTTTAATTCAGGTGAGATTTTAGTGATGCTGTAACCACTCAACTAGTAAATGTTGTCTGTCAGCTCATGTTAATTTGTGGTTTATTTTTTTGTTTGTTCATTGTAGGTTGCGCTGGACAGAGCGAGCTTTGGACCTCCTTGATAATCTTGTTGAGAGGTGAGAAAACAACAGCTCTGTATTTTGTAATATTTACATCATGTAAAAATGCACCGATACACACACTTAAGCAATATCATATATTGTAAAGGTGTCTTTAAATCACCACATTTCTTAAAATCAAATTATACATTTGTAATTCTTCTGTAAATGCATTTATAAATCTCTGAACAGCACTGGTAGTAAATTATTTGTTTTAATTATTGCGTTATGGCAATTTACTGACAGGTTCCAGTTATTTCAGTAGAAATCTGTGATCAAGAGTTTGACTCTTTTGCAAGTTACTGGTCATGAGAATTAAGCACACTGATGAACATCAGTGTACAAGTGACCATGTAAAATGAACCTTATTTGCCCAACAAATTTGCAAATGTGACGCACCTTAAGAAATCTGATAAAAGACTTATCCTGCATCTAAAAGTGCACATTTTCATAGTTTATTTCTTTCTATCTGTTTAAGGTACCCCTGGAGATGACCACTTGCAGCCTTCCAGTTATCTTTTCTCGATTGCTAAACTGGGTAATTACATGATTTTTGTTGATATTTGGTATTGCAATACATGTTCAAATTATACATCTGACTAGTAAGTAAAAAGTCACAAAATTCACAATTTAGCCCTAAAGACTCCTATTCGTCCCACATAAATAACAGTAATGCATATCTGGCTAACCCCATAGAGACTGTGTCTATTCCTCGTATTATTAGACCAAGAAATAAACGTACTGTGTGCTCCAGAAATAATCTATTAAAAATTAAACCAGAAAAACCACTAAAAAGTGAAAATACAAATTTTATAAAGCTTGGTCTCCTAAACATAAATGAAATATTAACAGATAACAATCTTAATGCACTCTGTCTCACTGAAACCTGGCTGAAACAAAATGACTATACTAGTTTAAATGAAGCAACTCCTCCAGGATTCTTATATAAACATGAGGCTCGTCAAACTGGTCGTGGTGGTGGAGTTGCATCAATCTTTAGTGAGATTCTTAATGTTAATCAGAGAAACGGACTTATGTTTAGCTCCTTTGAAGTATAAGCGCTTAATGTTATGCTTCCGGGCACTATACAAAAACCTGTTATCTCTCGTTCTAATCACCATATATAGACCCCCAGGACCCTATGTCAATTTTCTAAAAGAGTTTTCTGACTTTATCTCTGACTTACAAGTTAAAACTGATAAAATACTAATTGTCGGAGACATTAACATCCACATAGATAATGCTAACGACACATTAGGGCTCGCATTTATGGACTTACTACTTGCACTAGGGATAAAGCAAAATGTTATTGGTCCAACCCATCGCCTAAAGCATACACTAGATCTAATTCTGTCTTATGGAATTGAGGTCATTGATGTAGACATTATACCACAAAGTGATGATATTACAGAGCACTACCTCTTACTATATAAGCTGTGTTTACCTGAAATTAGCAGATCTGCTCCGATATATCGTCCTAGTAGAACTGTTGTTCCATCCACCAAAGATGAATTTATAAATAACTTAGCTGATCTTTCTCTATTTCGAAATGCACCCGCAAACGCAAATGACCTTGATGTAGTAACCTGCAGTATGCATGCCATCTTTACTAGCACTCTAAATACTGTGGCACCCATCAAACTAAAAAAGGCTAGAGAGAATAAAACTACACCGTGGTATAATAGTCATACCCGTGCTCTCAAAACAGCAACCCGTGCCCTGGAACGTAAATGGAAAAAAACTAATTTAGAAGTTTTTAGAATTGCATACAAAGACAGTATGTCCAGCTATAGGAGGGCTTTAAAATCTGCCAGAGCTGAGCATCTCCGCAAACTGATAGAAAATAATCATAACAATCCTAGATTCTTATTTAACCCCATTGCTAAATTAACAAATAATCGGTCATCTTTGGAACAAAATGTTTCACCGCAAATTAGTAGTGATGACTTCATGAATTTTTTCAGTGATGAAATAAAAGGCTTTAGACAGAAAATAGGAGATATTAAACTTTCTGCACCGCCTTATACTTCAGATCCAGTAAACATTCCACTGAATCTAAATAACCTACAGTGCTTCAAAATCATAGAACAGGAAGAGCTAGATAAAATTATAAATAGTTCCAAACCAGCTACGTGTATATTGGACCCAATTCCAACAAAGTTACTGAAATAATTGCTACCTGTTATAGGAGAACCTCTTCTTAACGTTATCAACTCTTCTTTATCTTTAGGCCAAGTTCCAAATCCTTACAAGCTAGCTGTTATTAAGCCTATTATTAAGAAACCACAACTTGATCCTAGCAACTTAGCTAATTATAGGCCTATTTCAAATCTTCTGTTTATGTCTAAAATGCTAGAAAAAGTTGTTTCTGCTCAATTATGCTCCTTTCTGCAGACGAACAATGTTTTTGAAGTATTTCAGTCAGGTTTCAGAGCTCATCACAGTACAGAAACTGCATTAGTGAAAATAACCAATGATTTACTCTTAGCTGCTGACCAAGGGTGCATCTCGCTATTAGTTCTACTCGATCTTAGTGCGGCATTTGACACCATTGACCATGGTATCCTCATTAATCGTTTAAAGTCTACAGGTGTCCAGGGACAGGCTCTACAATGGTTTAAGTCATACTTAGCTAACTGTTACCAGTTTGTGAATACTAATGGACAGCCTTCACAAGTCAGCCCAGTAAAATACAGGGTGCCTAAAGGATCAGTTTTAGGCCCTTTGCTGTTTACAATATATATGCTACCCCTGGGAGACATTATTAGAAGACATGGGATCAGCTTTCACTGCTATGCAGATGATACTCAATTATATATTTCAACTAAACCTGACGAGACGTCTAAACTGTCCAAGCTAACTGAGTTGATTAAAGATGTTAAAGACTGGATGACCAACAATTATCTTCTCTTAAACTCAGACAAAACAGAATTATTACTTATTGGGCCTAAATCCTGTACACAGCAGATCTCACAACTCGACCTACAATAAGAGGGATACAAAGTTAGTGTTAGCTCTACTATAAAAGATCTGGGTGTCATATTAGACAGCAATTTAACGTTTAAAAATCATATATCCCATGTCACAAAAACTGCTTTCATCCATCTGAGAAATATTGCTAAGTTACGAAGTACGCTATCCATCTCAGATGCAGAAAAGCTAGTCCATGCTTATATGACTTCTAGGCTGGACTACTGTAATGGACTGTTTGCTGGCTTCCCAGCATCCTCTATTAACAAACTTCAATTAGTACAAAATGCAGCTGCCAGAGTTCTTACCAGGTCTAGAAAATTTGATCACATCACCCCAATTTTATCCTCCTTACACTGGCTGCCTGTTAAGTTTCGTATTGAATTTAAAATATTGCTTCTTACCTACAAAGCTTTAAATAATCTAGCTCCTGTTTATCTAACCAACCTTCTGTCTCGCTACAATCCAATTCGTTCTTTAAGATCTCAAAACTCAGGGCTTCTGGTAGTACCTAGAATAGCAAAGTCAAGTAAAGGAGGTCGAGCCTTGTCATTTATAGCTCCTAAACTCTGGAATAGCCTTCCCGATAACGTCCGAGGCTCAGACACACTCTTCCAATTCAAAACTAGATTAAAGACCTATCTGTTTAGCAAAGCATACACTCAGTACACCACTTAGCAGGCTTCCACACAGGTTTCTACACCTTGTTTATATGCACTATGAACAGCAGCTACGCTTATTATTCTCTTTATTCTCCATTTCCACCTGGGGATACTCTCCCCGAGGCCTTCAGACTATGCAGAGTCACTGATTTGATCCAAGACCAACGACGAGATGATCCCAAGGTTTCCATATCCTGGACCAGGCCGTATCCTGAGCAGCTACTGTGGTGGTCATGGAGGAGTGGAGAACATGAGACTGATTCCTGTGACGCTCCAGGGACAGACGAGTCTTCGCTGAGGCCAGCTTCCAGCCTCCGTTGCTAAGACTGCAGCTCTGCACAAGATGTTTGGCCAGTGGAGAAATTAAAATGGTCGTGCCCAACTGAGTCTGGTTTCTCTCAAGGTTTTTTTTCTTCACTTTTTCTTCACACCAATTAGTGAAGTTTTTTTCCCTCTCCGCTGTCGCCACTGGCTTGCATGGTTCGGGATCTGTAGAGCTGCGCATCGTTGGATTTGCTCTTCAGTGTTTAGACACTCAGTAGTGATTTTTAAACCAAACTGAACTGAGCTAAACTAAACTGAACTTAAACACTAAAAACTGAACTACACTGTTCCAATTTACTATGACCTTTTATGTGAAGCTGCTTTGACACAATCTACATTGTAAAAGCGCTATACAAATAAAGGTGAATTGAACTGAATTGAAAAATTTACAATTTAAAATTTCTGTTTTAAGGTTGGAGCAAACATCATTTGGTATATGGAGGAGTAGGTAACAAAACCATTCTTGGTCCAAAGTGAAATTCCATAGCATTTTTTCCTCTGTTGAAGTCAGTGGGGACTATCAAGTTTTTGATTTGCTTTATCCTTTAAGTTTTCATTTGTGATCAGCAGAAATAAGAAAATTAATCAACAACTTGAGGATGAGTAAATGATAAATACACCCAAAAATCAGTGAAACACTCATACACTTATTCAGCAGCAAAGGCGAATCCATCATGTCCTTGAGCTGGGTCAGTTGGCATTGCTGTGTGAAGTTTGCATGTCCCTCACAATGCAAACACATGCAGTATAGATAAATTTAATAAACTAAATTGGCCGTAGTGTATGAGTGCGAATGTGTGTATGGGTGCTTTACCGAATTTTTAAAAATTTTTTATACCCACACACCAAAGATAAACATTTTGAGGTTTTTGAGAGATGCATCTAGCAAAGTTCTAGCAAAATTACATCTGGTGAGAAAATCCTGTATAACAGCTCTGTTTTAATCCCAATTTGTAGCATTTCACCTTTGATATAAGGAGCTTGTTTTGAGTTTAATTATTGTGTTTTTTTCTGTTTGATATAAAGACAGCCTTGGAGATCCCGCTTTGGAGATGGTGCTTTAACAACTTTGCCAGCTATCCCTTCTCCACTGCCATACAGATTGTGCAGCAAGATGGTTCGGCCCTCATACCAGGAGGCAAAGCGAGAATTTGTTGATTTGCGACCTCTAGGTGCATTATTTATGACAATACATTTTGGACATTATTTAATTCATGTCTGCATACTTGTATTTCTTTCAGTACTAGAGGAGGAGGAGCAACAGAGACAGAACCCTCTTGTCCTGCTGCTTGGGGATGAACTAAACTAATAATAATAATAATAATTATTATTATATAGTGGTTAAGCCACTTTTTGGCAAAATAACCCAACAAATTTGTTATTTTTTAACCCAAATTGTTGGGTTAACCTTAACAACACAATGGATTGAGTTAAAACAACTCTACAGAAGGTCGGTGCCAAATTGACCCATCATTGGGTTACCTGTTGGGTTATTATTAACCCAACTGTTTAAGTGAGTACTACAACAATGACTACTTCTACTACTACTACTACTACGACAACTACTAATACTACTACAACTATGATGACTACTACTACTACTACAACTACGATGACTACTACTACTACGACGACGACAACTACTACGACAAGGACTACTACTACAATGATGACGATTACTACTCATATGGTGACTACGGCTACGATAACGACTACTAGTACAACTTAGATGACAACGACTACAACCACTACTACTATGATGACAATGACTATGAGGACGACTACTATTACGACTACTAATACTAATATCATGACATTCAAGGAAGTGACAATCATCAAAAATATACAAATTTGCATGATCACATATTGTTGTACGCGTCAAATACGTTTCATTTCATGTATATAAAAATAAAAATATATGTTACAATTTTCCCCAATTAAAACACCTAACATTTTTGGGCATATATATATATATGTATATATATATATATATATATATATATATATATATATATATATATATATATATATATATATATATATATATAGTTAATCTTAGTTAATGCTTGCTACAAGTATTAAAAATTGGACGGCATTTATTAATAGTAGCTTAGCATTAACTAATGCATTATAATAATCCAAACTGTTACTTGTTAATTATATAAAGCATTGTAAATTAGCAAGAATTACCAATAACTGATATTTTCATTAACTAACATTAACAAAGATAAATACTATAATAAATCTATTGTTCATTGATTTTAAATGCATTGAATAACATATGAATCATTACTTGATAGTGTTTTCAATCCATGTTTAGCTAAACAGAGCCAAACAAAATACTCAATTTCTGCATCTAGCAGCCATCCAATGCTATTTTTAATTTGTTTATTTAAAAAAAGTCATTCAAGCTAAATTTGAACTTTCGACCTCTCGCACTTGACACCAGTATAGAGTATCGTATCAGTTCCATGAGTGCCGCCTGACTGACACACGGCTACTTTTCATGGCCCATATGCGTCTGGCAGCTGCTTTCCAATGTTTCATTCTGTGAAGGCAATCACTGTAACGTGGCTCTGCATGTCACTGCTCAAATGCACTTCATGATCAAAATTAGAACTTACTTGAGATCTGCCACTGTCTGTTTTGTACTTTTGTACAGGAATACTGACAAGAAAAAGAGAAATCCATTTTCAGCTCTTGGCAGAATAACTTTTAGCGGGTAGTGAATTAGAAACAAAATTAAGCCTAAAGAAAAATAAACTCATTTTAAAACCAGCCCTGCTTTTTACTCAAACTCTGAAGGCAAAATCAGTGTTAATTATTATATCAAATAAACATGAAGCGAATTAGACTTTGCAAGTAATTAAAATTATTTGATTTTGCTTCAGATGACTTCTTTTTAAATTTCTGCATGTTTCTTTGAATATGTGTATGTATATTCTTTGATACCTGAAAAAAAAATTGAGAGGAAAGAGCACGTTTCCCGTCGAGCCCACTTGCTCAAGATTTCATAATGTTTTCCCAGGAACATGGAGTATTTAATAAGAAATGTCTGATGCATATGGAAAAAAGTGTGTCTCCTACAGGTGGTTTGTTAAGCCCACTCATCTGTACAAACACACAAATACACAAACTCACATATCATTTACTGAAGTAAAACTGGAATTGCTGATGGTTTACTTTCACTTAATAATAAAAAAACAATACTACGACAACGACGACTACTATGAGTAGTACTACGACGTTGACTACGACTACTACTATTACTACGATGACAACTACGGCTATGACTACTACTACTACTACTACTACTATTACTACTATGACTTCTACAACTACAACTATGATGACGACGACTACTACTATGATTATGACAATGACTACTACTACTACTATGATGACGATGACTATGGCTACTACTACGAAGACAACGACTCCTACTACGATGACAACGACTACGATTACGATGACAACGACTATGGCGATGACTACTACTACTACTAGTATAATGACAACGTCTTTGACTACTACTATGACGACTACTACTACGATGATGACAACTACTTCTACAACAATGACTACTACTACAATGACAACGACTATGATGACGAAGACTACTACTACTACTACGATGACTATGAATCCTACTACAACGACTATGAATCCTACTACAACGATGACTACTACTACTACGATGATGACGACGTCGATGACTACTACTACTACTACGATGATGATTATGACTACTACTACATTGATGACTACTACTACTACGACAATGACTATGACTACTACTATTAAGATGACTACTACTACTACTACTACTGCAATAACAACTACAATGATGACGACTACTACTACGACAATGACTATTACAATGACAATGACTACTACTACGATGACAACGACTACGATGATGACGGCTACTACTACTACTACTACTACTATGACTACAATGACTATGATTACTACTACTACTACGATGATGATGACTACTATGACAATGACTATGACTACTACTACGATGACAACGACTATGATGATGACAACAACTACTACTACTACTACTACAATGACTATGATGAGTACGATTACTACTTCTACTACTACGATGATGATGACTACTACTACTACTACTACGATGATGATGACTACTATGACAATGACTATGACTACTACTACGATGACAACGACTATGATGATGACAACAACTACTACTACTACTACTACAATGACTATGATGAGTACGATTACTACTACTACGATGATGATGACTACTACTACTACTACGACGATGACTACAACTGCTACTACAATGACGATTACAACTACGACAATGACTATGACTTCTACTATGAAGACGACTGCCACTACTACTACTACAATGACAATGACTACGATGACGACTACTAGTACAACTACTACTAGTAATAATAATAATAATAATAATAAATAGCAATTCTTAATTTTGGCAACTGTAGTTCTTGCTCTGATTTGCTCATAGTAGGTGTAAGGTTAAGACTGCATATGCTCAATAGGAATTTTGTTCCAGAAATAATGAAAAAAAAGGAGCTGATCAAGGTCCTTCTGGGGTAAACTTGATGTTGCCACACGTATTGCATAAACTCAGAGATTGCAAAGTGAATGGTTAATTCACAGTTTTTTCAAACTGGATGCACCTCAACCATGATGAAATTTCAGTCCTTACACGACCTTGATTAAAAAAACATAATTCCCATACACTCTAAATGCACAAAGCACTATATAAATGTCCCCAAAAACAATTTAAATGAATGGATATTTAAATGTGTGGTTAATGTTCAACTCACACTGGTGTTGTCTTCCCTAACACAAAGGTATTCCCCATCTCTATTCCCCTAATGCTCTTTCTGAAGGGTGAAGAAGAGAGATCTCGCGTCCCATCTGGGAGCGGCTTTACTATAAGTCTGAATCATGCAGGAGGGACGGAGGGCGACAGACGCTCAGACATCTGTCCTGCTCCCTTCAGAAGAAGCAACAACATGAGAGACCTCCGTTTTATGAATTCTACATGAATTCTCTGCCACACGCTTCTGTTTGGTTGCAGTGGCGAGACTCAAAGCCCCGAGCTTCTCCAGCTGATGCGCGCTCTGCTCTGTCTGTGACCTTATTCTCATAGCTGATGGTCAGGCCTTTGGAGAATTCTTAGGAATTATTGATTTTTTTTTGCACCTTCCTAAATAAATGAATTTTAATGTTGTCTTTTCAGCAACAAATATAAACCGTTTCCTGATGATGTTTTCAGAGACCTAAAAATAAATGCACACATGTTTCTGTCTCCTTGTTTATGTACATGTGGGTATAAGGTATTTCTATTTTTATGTGTTCTGTCTGTCAATCCATCCCTCCATCCATCCACCTATCCATCCACCCATGTATTATTCCATCTATCCACTCATCTATCCATTCATCATCTATCCACTCATCCATCCATTCATGTGTCATTCCGTCCATCCATCCATCCATCCATCCATCCATCCATCCATCCATCCATCCATCCATCCATCCATCCATTCATTCATTCATTCATCCACTTGTCCACCCATCCATCCTTCCATATATCCACTCATTCATCCAATCATCTATCCACTCATTCATCTATCCATCCATCTATCCATCCATCCATCACTCCATATATCCACTCATCCATCCAATCATCTATCCACTCATTCATCCATCCATCCATCCACCCATTCATCCATCCATCATTTCGTCTATCCACTTATCCACCCAATCATCCATCCATCCATGTTACATTCCTTCTATCCACTCATCCATCCAATTATTCATCCATCCATCCATCCATGCATGCATGTATCATTTCATCTATTATCTAATCTATTCACTTATCCATTTAGTCATCATTCACTCATCCATCTATCCAATCATCCATCCATCCATTAATTTATGTATAATTTCATCTATCCATTTATCCATCCATCCCTCCATACATGTATCATTCCTTTTTTACACTCATCTATCCAATCATCCATTCATCCTTCCATCCACACACCCTTCCATCCACTCACCCACCCAATCATCCATCCATCCATCCATGTATCATTTTTTCTATCCACTCATCCACCCAATCATCCATCCATCCTTCCATCCATACATCCTTCCATCTAGTCATCTACCCATCCATCCATCCATGTATCACTCCATATATCCACTGATCCATCCAATCATCTATCCACTCATCCATCCATCCATCCATCCATCCATCATTTCATCTATCCACTCATCCACTCAATCATCCATCCATCCATGTATCATTCCTTCTACCAGTCATCCACTCAATCATCAATCCAATCATCCACCCATCCATCCATCCATCCATCCATCCATCCATCCAACCATCCATCCATCCATCCATCCATCTCCCCTAACTTCCCTGTAACTTCTGTTTCTGTCTATTTTTCCATCTGTCCACATATTGTGGTGAACATTTTGTACAGACAAGCAGCACTCAAACGGTCTTCATCAAATGCAAAAAGCTTGCTTTACAAATGGCTACCTCTTTGCATTAATATGCCATAATGTTTCCCTTTTTAATTATGACACAGGCAGATCTACAAGATATGTCAGCATTTAATACTGAAATCACAGATTTAAACTAAAGCATCTGTGATTAGATAGCAGTGTATAAAAAAAAAACATGCAGAATATAAACTTTCTGCTCTCTCAAGTCCAACACTCCTGCTTTTATATCCTCATCAATATAATCCCTCTTCTCTTCCATCCGAGAGAAAGGGAGAGGGGGAGGGAGAGGACTCTGTCTGAGATTTGGCTGTCTAAATAGCACACATGTGGGGCTTTACACATATTTGGCAGGTTCAAATAGAGAAGAATGCACAGCTTGCAGTCCAGGTGTGTGTTGAAAATTTTTGTTCTTTCATTTTTTTTTTGTACCTCCAACAAAAGAGTGCCAAACTTTCACAGGAGAAAAAAAATCTTGTGAAGTCAGAAATGACAAATTTCCTCCAATAAAAAAGTCACAGATACACAGAGCAAATCCATCTCTTAAAGAGTTTATTGTACACTGGAACTGACAAATGGATGGATGGATGGATAGAATGTTACATGGACAGACTAGCTAGATAGATAGATAGATAGATAGATAGATAGATAGATAGATGTGTCTGTTGTGCTAATACTTGTATACGGGTGCAGAGTAAAGGTCTCACTGCCTCATTAGTGGTAAGGGCTGTTGAAGGAACATGCTTGTAAACATGAAAGTGTATTAGTGGATCACTCTCAATCCAAGTAGCTGGACATCTGCACCATCAAAGGCAATCCACAAACGCATATGCAAACAAGGACGTAACCTGTGTACCAGTGCCAAACATGAACGGACCTCAAGGAAAGATCAATGAACTAACTTGTTTGTACATGCATAAGTGTGTGTGCTTAGTGTGTCTGTGTATTTGTGACATATTAGCACACAAATTTGTATAATGACATGGGTATGACACAGGTATTACAAGGAGGAGGTGATTTATGAGGACATTGCACCATGTCCCCATTTTTCAAAAGGCTTATAAATCATTTAGAATGAGTTTTTTTTAGAAAGTTAAAAGCGCTTAGTTTGTTGCAAGGGCTCGGGTTAGGTGTAGGGTAGGTAGGCAATGGAAAATACAGTGTGTACAGTATACAAATCAGTATGCCTAAGTAATGTCCCAACAATTCTCCAAAACAAACCTGTTTGTGTGTGTGTGCGTGTGTGTGGTCTTTATGGACCATGATGCAGGCTGATTTAACCAGTAATTGAGTTTGGCATAGAGAACACACACAGCTGCTTATAAAACACAAATGTTGCTTCCACACTAGAGATTTCAGCACAAACTGATTTATCTTCACTGTAAAAAGCGATTCTGAAAAATAATATAATAAAAATAAAAATAACTTTTAAAAAACTAATAAAAACATACATTTCTGGAGATCGTGAATTATGTATTATGTATTAAGTACATATAACTGCATTTTATTTTTAAAATGAATGCTATGGGGCAGTATGAAGCCGTTCCTTTTCGCGCTTACCAGCTTACCTCTATATGGACAGCTTTCCCGATGTTACAAGTTTGTCCTCTTAGCTCGCCATATACTGTACGTCAGCGGACTTGAGATGCAGAGAGGAGTTGACCACGATGACAGGGTTTGAGTCCCATAAAGAACGGTTCCAGAAAGCGTGTTGGACAAAAACAGAATCAAAAAATAAATAAAAGTAAAATAAACAAGTAAGTAACAGGGTAAGAATGTGGTAAAAATCTGAAAATGTGGCAAAAATCAGATTAGGGTTTTTTTTTTCTGGATTACTTTTGAAAGTTGTTGGTTGGGTTTAGGGAAGTGGGTGGGCGAGTCAATCAATACAAATGGTTGGATTTAGGGAAGGAGGAGGGTGGGTCAGTCGATCAGTCAGTCAGTCAGTCAGTCAGTCAGTCAGTCAGTCAGTCAGTCAGTCAATCAAACAGGCAGTCGACAGCGGCCTCTGGTGTGTTTACGTGAGAACAGCAGGTGCGAATGGCAGTCCCAAGAGAAATTTGAGATCTTAAAAAGTGTACACAGCCTCTGGTGATGTATTTGGCTCTTTCCAGAAGTGTATATAGAGGTACATTTTCAGAATGAGCCTGGGTTCTATCTATCTATCTATCTATCAACCCAGGCTCATTGGAAATATGTGCCTCAGGCTGCATTTTTGCTTATGTGTAAAAATACATTGTTTAGCTTAAGTTTTGTTGCGCGTTTCAGATAACAAATACACTAGAGGGCACTGTCTAAATTTATGTGAATTTGAATTATGTTAATCAGGGTGTGTTTTGTTGTATGTTTCAAATTCACTTTTTTTTTCAGTTTTGTGGTATGTATTTGGTGTAGTGCAAAGAATTGCTCAAAAAATAATGCTTCATTTGTTGATTATATGTCCCTGTAAATATCATAAGTGTGAAACTAAAATCTAAAAAAGTAGCCCTATATCTAAAAAAGTAGCCCTATATAGATTTCTGGAGATCGTGAATTATGGCTGCATTTAGTCTTTAAAACAAATGCTACGGGGTGGTATGATGCCGTTCCTTTTCACGGTTACCAACTGACCACTTACCTTCTTGTGAACTGCTTTCCTATGTTTACCAGTTTGTCCAATGGCTCGTCGCATACATTGGAGGATTTGTGAGTTTTGCAAAGTGCACTGTAAAAAAAAACTTAATTTTACAGTTTATTTTCGGCAGCTGGGTTATAAAATAACAGCTGTTAAATTACAGAAATTTATTGTAAAATAACGCATAATAAATTACAGAAATTTCATTAAATTAAAACTTCTGGTAAATTTCTGTAATTCAACCTCTGTTATTTGACAGTAAATTTCTGTAATTTAACGACCGTTATTTTACAGTTTATTTTCAGCAGCTGGGGTGATATATTTATCATCAATTTCTGACAGCCAAGCATCACTTTTTGATTAAATGTTCTATTAAATGTCTTCCACTGGAAGTTGTGATACCAAACCCCATGTTTTTTTTCTGTTTGTTTATTTTAAACAGTCACAAAACACCAAAACACATTTTTTGAGATGTTGAAAGTCATATACGTGTCCCACGCTGCTAAAAACCCTTTTAGCACACATATATTTCACAAAAAAGTGAAAATTGGTTGTTTTTGGTAACGTGACGTCTTGAGCTTTCAGCATTAATTCAAGAGAAAGACTTGGTTAAAACCAATCAGCTCGCTCTATTGTTAATGAGGTGCAACTTCATGAACATGCATGATAGCTTCAAATAATGTTTTTACCTGTTACAGGGTTCAGATGGCAAAGAGATGCCATGTTGTGTTGCCAACCCCAATTAAACAAGTGGAAGAAGAAGAATTGTTTGGAGACATGGGTCGACAGTGTTGTGTTTATAAATGGGCCAAAACGTTCAGTTTTTAAAGCCATACCTTAGTCAAAATGATTTAGTTTCTAAGTTTACAGTACATTAACATCACTACAATATTATGGACTGAAAGATCCGCTGTAAAATGCTGCTCTCCCAATGTAAACATGTAAATACCTTAATCAAACTATTACCATTGTGTAAAATTTTCGCCGCATTTTATGACAGGATAGTCTATACACACATGGCTTTCGCGAATCCATGAGAGGCCGCTGTGCACGCTTTTTGAGATCTCAAATTTCCAACCCAGCCTCACTCTGAAAACGTACCTCCACGGACGTTTCTGGAGACCGCAAAGAAGTCCCGGTGGCATGTTTTTCTGCAGTTTTTGTTTTCGCGAATCCACGAGAGGCTGCTGTGTATGCTTTTTGAGATGTCAAATTTCCCTCGTGAGTGCCATTCGCGCCTGCTGTTAGCGCGCAAACCCACCAGAGGCCGCTGTCGACTCACTTTTTGACAGACTTTCTCACTGACTGAGCGAACGATCGGCTGACCCACCCTCCCCCTTCTCTAAACCCAACCAATTTTATCAATTGACCTGCCCACCCGCTTCCCTAAAACCAACCAACAAAAGAAATCCAAAAAAATAAAAGCCCTCAACTGATTTTGTTTTTACCACGTTTTCAGATTTTACCACATGCTCACCCTACTATTCACCTGTTTGTTTTATATTTTGGATTCTGTTTCTGTCTTACCTGCTTTCTGGAACCGCTCTTCACCAGACTCGAACCCCCATCTTCGTGGTCAACCCCTCTCTTCATCTCAAATCCGCTGACGTATGTGGCACGCTAGGGGGGTTCATGGCCCTTTAAGCTAAATTTATATATAATACTTTAATGGCAACAGCCACAGTTGCTGATCTTTCCAAAAAAGATCTCAGTGAAAATAAATAAAATACACTTCATTCACTGTTATATGGTGATTGTGATAAAAAGCTTTTGGCGCTGATTACAAAAGCGATTAAAAAAACGTTTTCAATCCCACAGTTTGGAACAACACAACAGTGTGAAAGCAGACTAACAAAGACCTATAGAAGTTGAGTTTGGATTTTATAAAAACATAAGCACAGGCATTCAATCCTACATGAATTGCAATGCATGACTATAACCATTCTGTCTGATCTGAGCTAAAAATACTAAAAAGGATGAAGAACAAAAAAAAAAAAAAAACCCTCACAACTTTGTATGTATTCTGTCTGTTCATATGAAAGAAGACTGTAGGACTGCAGACGATCGGTTTCAGTCTTGATGAATGTACGTGCTTCATTTCTATTTCCGCTCAACACTTCTCAAACCACTTAACAGTTGGAACTTTTATAGACATGGATAATTGTTTATGAACACTTATGTAATGATTTTGATCCTTGTCCACGTAAAGGTCGCACACCAAGTTGAAGAATGTGCAAATATCTGCACCTGCTTTACTGTCAGTTACACGTTAGCCTCCTTTTACACTTAAAAGCACAAAATATTATAATTTTTTTAATTAAAAATTTAATTAAAAGCTGTCAGGATTTTTTTCATCAAGGTTGCAGAGGGTGTAGTTGAAGCGGTGTAGCAGAAAGAACAGTTGCTTTAAGCTTTTTATTTTTTATTCAGTGAAAAATCTTCACTGCCTTTGGTTGGGAAAATAATTACTTTGTGTGAAGAGTGGCAAGTGTCAAGAGCTTGTTTTTGAGGCAACACTTCTAAGGGAAATATCCACTTTCCTTCAGCAGTTACAGCAGATTTATGCTGTACAGTATAGATGAACAAACATACACGTTTCCTATAGCAGCAGAAGGCAGCATTGTTTGAAGGCGCTGCTTTTTTGATTGGGCGACAGGTGGAGAAGATAAAAAGACAAAAGTGTTTTCTTTGAGGTACAGCGAGAAAGCTTTACTGAACGATGCTCAGATACGGAAACATGTTCTTGCTTTTCTGTGTTCTTAAAGATGACACACAGCTATTGTATGTCAACTCAAACCTGTTGAAAAACAGTCATTATATTTGCAATTTGCTTGGCGAAGCACAGAAAGTACACAAAATATACAGCAGTGAAAATCTGAGAAGAAGGGAAAACAAAGATTTGCTGTCGCTGTAGTCTTCTTTGGAGAACCAGATGTATTTTTTTTTTTGGATAGACATGTCTGATTTGTGAGGAGAAAAAAAAAACATGTTTCTTTTCAAATGTTTTGGATGAGCAATGCAGAGCAGTGTATTTTAAAACAGTTTACGTGTGTGTGTGTTTTTAATTTGTCTTTATATTTTTATACATTATTGTTTTAGTTGTAGGTACTTTATTGAGATAGATTTGATATTTTTATTTCAAACAACAAAAAATGTTTTTACATTTATTGTTTTATTTTAGTTTCTGGAAAATAATAAGCTTGGTGGTCAGTATGCTATATCTATTTATGTATTGTAATATTTTTTATTTCGAAGAAATTAGATTTGTTATTATAAACACACACACACACACACACACACACACACACACACACACACACACACACACACACACACACACAGATATATATATATATATATATATATATATATATATATATATATATATATATTTTTTTTTTTTTTTTTTTTTTTAATAAACATTTTTTTATTAAAAAACACTTGAAATTTAACATGAAATTACACCTTTTTACATTTTAACTCTTGCCCCCTCCCTCTCCCAAACCATCCACATACTGTATTCTGTATTCCACATACACAAAATATTAATATACACATTTCAATTAATTTACCAGTAGCGTGAGAGGTATTTGCTTGTGCCCTTGAAAGGTTTCGTTACAAAAATTCTATAAAGAGTCCCAAATTTTATGGTAATCCTTTAATTTGCCCTTTATACTGTAGGTGATTCTTTCCAGTGCAATGTAATGTCAAATCTTTCATAAAAACATTTTTTTTTTAATCTAAAAATAGATGTCATAGAAGAAATGAAATCAAGATCTGTCATGGTATTTTTTATAATGTGTGTATGTGCTCGTACTTATTTTTATATCCTGGTGGGGACTTTACACTGGCTGCGTCCCAAATCGCATACTTCCATACTATATAGTAAGCTAAAAACATGATGCAAGCTGAGTAGTATGTCCAAATTCATAGAATACAAAAACAGTGTGCAGATGATCTGCTGCCTCCGGCGATGCGGATGACCTACTGCTTCCCGTGAGATTCTGAAGATTCCCATGATGCCCCACGACAGAATTCATGAATGGTAGTGAAGTGATGCAATTGATGTGGGTAGGTCATGCAATGATAACAAATGGCGGATATAGTATGATCAAGTTCCATTCATACTACTGACATTCATACTGTATTAAACATACTTTTCTAATGGCTGAGTAGTAAATTTAAATTCAAATGCAGTACCTACACAGACTCATGGGGACTTGTGTCACCTCGATTTTGGTCCCCACAGGTAAATATGTATATAATTCACACAAAATGAAGTATTTTCAGAATGTAAAAATGAGGGTTAGGTTTATGGGTAGTGTGATACAGTCTGAATAGTAGAAACATCATTACATCTATGAAAGTCCCTATACCAGGATATAGGAACAAGTCAGTGCATTCATGTATGTGTATTTATTTATTTAAGTAATGTGTGATTTATCAGCAAATTACACTACTTGACAAAAGTCTTGTCACCTATCAAAGTTTTAGGAACAACAACTAATAAATTGACTTCTAGTTGATCATTTGGTATGAGAAGTGACTTATATGAAATGCAAAGGCTTCTAGATTAGGCTTATTTTACCAAAAAAGTCATCTTGAAGTTATCTTGAATGGCAAAGAAAGCGTTCTTGCAGGACTCCCAGAGTTCATCAAGATTCTTTGGATTCATCTTCAATGCCTCTTCCTCCATCAGGATTGGATGGCCAATCCTGGAGCATCTTGACCTTCTTTGCTTTCAGGAACTTTGATGTGGAGGCTGAGGTATGAGCAGGAGTGCTATCCTCCTGAAGAATTTGCCCTCTTCTGTGGTTTGTAATGTAATGGGCTGCACAAATGTCTTGATACCTCAGGCTGTTGATGTTGCTATCCACTCTGCAGATCTCTTGTACACCCCCAAACTATGACTTTTCGTCACCAAACTGATTCTGTGAGAATCTTGGGTCCATATGGGTCCCAATAGGTCTTCTGGAGAATTTGACTTAATTAGGATGAAGTTTACCAGATGATTTGTTGGGAAAATCTACCTTATTCCACTTTTCCAAATGATCAATTAGAAGTCAAAATATTAATTTTTGTTTTTACAACTCTGATCGAAGACAAGCCTTTTGTCAGGTAGTGTATATATTTTTTACTTGCACGTTGGTTAAAAATGTAATTATGTTTTAGTAATTTCACTGCGTAAGCATTTTGTTGAAACAAATTAATTATGCTTTAAATATACTATCACTAAAATGCATATTATGAAAAAATATATACTTTCATTTCGCAAGGATGCATTAAATTGATCAAAAGTGGCAATGAACACATTACAATATTGCAAAATATTTATATTTCAAAGGAATGCTTTCTTGAACTTTCCATTATCAAAAAGATATGAAATGTCACATCAATTATTAAAGATGCCACACAGCTACTGTATGTCAACTCAACCTCCTGGAAAACAGTCATTATTCGTGAAGTACACAAATATATACAGCAGTGGAAATCTGCTGTATATAGAAAAAAAACTAAGAGCTGTCATACCTAGTTTTGCCTTTTGTTTTTGTGCTCTTTCAGCTGTTGATGGCAAAACAAAGACAATTTATTTATTATTTCATTTGTTGCTGTTTTAATTATAGCACTGAAAGTACAAAGCACTTAAAAGTTGAATTGGGAGTCTGTTTATCTTGAAATGTTTACGTACAGTCGCAATGCTCCAGTGTTATAATTTGTCTTGGTAAAAACTGAATTTATATGTGTGTGTAATGGTGTGTGACACTTCAGAATGACATTAAGACTCATTTAACTTCACAACAGATGCAACGAAGCCATATGTCACTAAGCCCGAGTCAAAGAGATTGCTTCTAAAATGTATTTTAGTATTTAATTCAGTTATGCAGTGACTCAGTGTGATCAGTTGTCAACTTTTTTCCCTTATTTATTTATTTATTTACATCTTTACCTTCATATAGAGTTTAATGCTGCTGCTTGCTGTCTTTTAAAACATTTTATAAATTTTTTCCATTGTTTATTTATTTATTTACAGCTTTACCTTCATTTAAAATGTAATGCTGCGCTATAAAAAAGATCTGCATTGTTACAAATCACAAAGTCAAATGTCCAACAATATGTCAGTAATCACTGTTTCTGAAACCTTCAAACACCTTAGTTATATTTCTAAGTTTCCTTCCAGTAATATACACATCACTATATCTCAGATATAAATAATTCCCACCCAAGTGCGGGGAGCTTGGCCGAGTTGTTTTTGTGTATTTTCTTCATGTCCAAGAAAGGCACTTTTATATATCTAATATACTGATTTCTTTCCCATCTGTTTACATTCACAGACATAACCAACATTGTGTGTTGTTTTCTCAACACAGGCTCGTTGGATATAAATGCTTCTGCCTACATTTATGTAAATCTAAAAATGCATTTCAACATATGTTTTGCAAAAATGTAGCCTGAAGAATGTATTTCCAATAAGCCTGGGTTTTTGTTTTTTTAATGTGTATTAGACAAACCTGTACCCAGGGCCGGAGCAAGCTGAACTGCCGCTCTAGGCAAAGGACGATCTCAACCCAAAGAGAAAACGAAAGTGACCCGTTAGCAAGGTGAGGAGGGTGTCGCTCTCTATTTTGCCGCTCTAGGCGGCTGCCTAGGTCGCCTTTATGGATGTGTCGGCCCTGGCTGTACCTTTAAAGTAACCTGACCGTTAAAGGCCAGAACACACAGAGCTTATGTTGGAAAGGGTTTTACCAATTCAGCATGCAAAACTGGCATCAGGGTTGTTGAAAGAGAGCACTCTGATGGGCTGTTTTGAGAACAAAAACTGAAGTGACGACACTAACGACAAGTCATGAGGGAAGATGGCAATCATTTTGTCACATTTCTTAAATATATGCAAACTATATGGATTATAATTATCAGACAAATCAATTATCAGACACTAGTCTGTGGTGAGTGACAAGTACTGTGAAAATGGTGCTAAATGCTGCTTTGTTTACAGTTTGTACGTATGTGTGCAGCATTAGTTTCATTTTGCCTTTGTGGACTGACAATACAGAAACTGCCACCTGTGGGTAAGTAAAAATGCATCCACTTACACAGATGGAGAAAATATGTTTTGATTTCACTTGGCCTTCGTCTGTTTGGTGTGCTACAATATAGATTTTTGGGACCAGACACAGATCATGCGACATGACATGATTAGTTTTCGTTGTCTCTAGATCTTCCACATTGATTTGGTGTGCCCCAGGCTTAAATTTCTATCAGGTTTACATCAGGACCCTACACTAGCCATTTCATTTTTAAGTGTTTAAATTTTATTTCATTCATGTTCATTTAAATAGCACTTTTACAATGTATATTGTGTCAAAGCAACTTAACATAAAAGTTCTAGTAAATTGAAACTGTGTCAGTCCAGTTTTTAGAGTTAAATTCAGTTTAGTTTAGTTCAGTGTGGTTTAAATTTCACTGCTGAAAGTCCAAACAAACACTGAAGAGCAAATCCATCGATGCGCAGCTCCACAAGTCCCAAACCAAGCAAGCCAGTGGCTACAGGGGCGAGAAAAAAACTTCACCAATCGACGAAGTGAAGGAAAAACAAACTAGAGAGAAACCAGACTCCGCTGGGCACAACTTTTTCTCATCTGGCCTATACTTTCTTTGCAGAGCTGCAGTCTAAGCACTGGAGGCTGGAGAACACTGGACGTCCATCGTGGAGAACTGCAGGTGTGAGTAGGTCACCAGCGGGTGTTCAGGCTGGCCCACAGGATCAATGTGGAGACTCATCTGTCACTGTGGTCTTTCAGGAGTCTCATGCTCTCTGCTCCTCCATGACCACCACAGCATCAGCTCAGGATACGGCCTGGTCCAGGATTATGGATACCTTGGCATCATTTCTTCTGTTTCAGCTTAAAATAACTACTTTGCCCCATTTTAACATGTGACAGGACGTTGTCTGACATGAAAACTGCATGAAGGAGCTTATGATAAACATTTTCAATCACTCATTCATGAATCTGTATAATAGGCTCAACACTGCTGCAGTAAACACAACCAAATTATGACACTTTTACCCAGCTTTACTGAATTCTTCTGAAAGGTTTAGATTATGTGTTTCCTCAGCTTGATGTTAAACACAACACTTCCCATCATACCCCCCAAAAAATAAATTAGCTTTTATCACTAAATTGAACTTTGGCCCAGTTCTCAGTCCACACAACATGTTCCTCAGCAAAGGTTGGCAAAACAGCTGCAGTGTTGAACTGATTGCTTGCTGAGAGTTTCTGCATTCTTTTGTGGACGACCAGCCTTTGGGTGAGACTTGAATAAGTGAGTGACATTTTAAATATGCAAGACTCTAAAAATAATAAAATATAGAGCAACCAGCTTCTTCTGCATGGGTGAAAGGCTCATCCATTCATCTGGACAACCTGACGTGAGAGGGTTTCAGTCACTCACCACCTTACAAAGTCAGTGAAATCTGGAAAGTTTGACTGCCAGTTAAACAAGGTTTATTATCAGATAATTAATGAAATAACTAGCAGGTGCAGATTAACATCAATAACTGCGAAGATCTGAAAGTGTCTCTAATTTTAATCAAGTACTTTTAAAAAAATATCTCATTTACAATTTATACTTTGCTCCAGATAATACTATATATTTACCTGCCTCCGGAAAGTATTCATTTACACCTTTTTTTAATGTTACCACCTTATTCCTTTAATCCAAATGGATTAATTTTATTTATTTTCTCAAAATTCTACACACAAAACTGCATAATGACAATGTGAAAAAAGAATTTTTGAAATTGTTGCAAATTTATTAAATCACATGTATATAAGTATTGACAACCTTTGCCGTGAAGCTCTAAATTGAGCTCAGGTACATTCTGTTTCCACTGATCATTCTTGAGATGTTTCAGCATTGGGCATGATTTGAAAAGGCATACACCTGTCTATATAAGGTCCCAGGGTTGACAGTGCAAGTCAAAGCACAAACTAAGCATGAAGACAAAGGAATTGTCTGTAGATCTCCAAGACAGAGTTATCTCGAGGCACAATGCTTGGGAAGGTTACAGAAACATTTCTGCTGCTCTGAAAGTTCCAATAAGCACAGTGACCTCCATCGTCTGTAAGTGGAAGATGTTTGGAACCACCGGGACTCTTCCTAGAGCTGACCGGCCATCTAAGCTGAGTGATCAAAGATGAATGCAGCAATTTACAGAGACATCCTGAATAAAAACCTGCTTCAGAGTGCTCTTAATCTCAGACTAGGGTGATGGTTCATCTTCCAGCAGGACAATGACCCAAAGCACACCGCAAAAATATCAATGGAGAGGCTTCACAACTCTGTGAATGTCCTTGAGTGGCCCAGTCAGAGCCCAGACCTAAATCCTATTAAACATCTCTGGAGAGATCTGAAAATGGCTGAAAATATTCAACCTGGTAGAGCTTAAGAGGTACTGCAAAGAAGAATGGTCACAAAAATTTCTAAAAGACAGGTTCCAAGCTTGTGGCATCATATACATAAAGACTTAAGGCTGTAATTGCTGCCAAAGGTGCATCAACAAAGTATTGAGCAAAGGCTGTAAATACTTATCTACATGTGATTGTGAATTTGCAACAATTTCAATTTTCTTTTCACATTGTCATCATGGGGTATTGTGTATCGAATTTTGAGGAAATAAATGAATTTTATCCATTTTGTAAAAAGTGAAAAATTTGTGGAAAAAGTGAAGCGCTATGAATACTTTCCAGATGCACTGTATCTCATAAACTATTCTTAAAACACCACTCTTTGAGAATTATATGATGTAAGAATACCTTTAAATAGAACTAAGTAATGAGCTCATTTATTATAAATAAAAAATAATGTTCTCTAATTTTGATGTAGGTACTTAATGATTTGCTTTTCCCCCATGCTGAATCTTGCCTACATAAAGCAAAATTGGGACACATGACAATAAACATTCATATTAATCAAAAAACCATAATAAAGAGCAACATGCGCCAACATACGGCTTTATCAGAACCTTTAAGAGGGAGTAATGTCATGCAGAGATATCAGGGACAATGTGATGATGTAATTATGCAAAATAATTGCTGAATTCATTTTTTAAACATGCTCATTAAAGGAACCGCTTGAAAGAACAGACGCACGAATAATGAACAAAAAGCTCTCTGCTGAAACTTATCACAAATTAAAGGCCTGGTGATTACATTTGCACAAACACATACCTATTTTTGTATCAATAAGAAAACGAGGACACACTACAACGTGGCTGAATTACTTCTTCAAAATTTCATTTCCTTCTCGGAAGCAAAAAAACCCCAGTTTCAAAGAGAAAACTACAAACGAAGGAATAAATAAAGCGAATGAAAACGCGTCAGACTTCATTCCTCTGTTTCCTGTTAATCAACACAATGATCAATGGAAGTCGTCTCTTCTCCACCAGCGTCTATCACAGCCTTTCTTGTATTTGCTGCCTTTCATTCTCTCTTTCAATGGTGTAATTTCACATCCTCTTTTTAGTTTAAATGCACACACACTCGTCTCTCCGTCTCCTGCTGTCTATCGCCGTTTGTTCTCTAGCTTTGCATGACCGATGGAGATCAACAAGACAGCGTGAACACATTCACTGAATGCATATATGTGAGGAAAAGCATGTTTTTGTGTGCCTCAGCATGTGTGTGTACAGTATATGCAGGCTTAGAAATGAGTAACATAAATGTAGGCGTCTGATTTATTATGTGAGATGTTTAAAGTCGATACACTGTCTGCTTGAGGACAGAGATTTCTTTTTCTCTCAGCTCTTGAAAGCTGATGGAATGACACATGATGAAACCATCGTTCTGGCAGGATGAACTGCTTTAACTCAGTGTTTTGCTGTATGCTGTTCATAGATTTTAAGTATTCGGTTTTGAATGTATATTGAACATTTACAGAATAACATGATTTGGTAATTGTGTTACAATTTAATACAGACATTGATTTTTAAAAGATTTTTTTAAAAAGTCTCTTGTGTTAAAAGAAACAGTTGTACCAATAAGGTGAAAACTATGTTATCTTGCTGCGTGAAGCATGCATAAAAAATAAAGAGAATCGTTTATAGAATGTACTGAAATCGATCCATTCAGTTTCAGAACTCTCGCGAGCTGTTGTGTTCCAACACAGGCTTATTCTGAAAACGTAGTCCTATATACGTTTCTGGAGGCCGCGAATTATGTGCCAGAGGTACGTAAGGCTGCATTTCATTTTTTTAAATGAATGCTACAGGGTAGTATGACGCCCTTCTTTTTCACGCTTACCAGCTGACCGCTTACCTCCGTGTGGATGGCTTTCCCGTTGCGACCGGTTTTTCCCGTTTGCTCGTCATGTACGTCAATGGACTTGAGATGCAGAGAGGAGTTGACCACGATGACGGGGTTCGAGTCTGGTGAAGAACGGTTCTAGAAAGTGGGTAAGACAAAAACAGAATCCTAAAAAATAAAATAAACAAGTAAATAACAGGGTGAGAATGTGGAAAAATTTGAAAACGTGGTAAAAATCAGACGAGGACTATTCTTTTTCTGTATTGCATTTGAAAATTGTTGGTTGGGTTTAGGGAAGTGGGTGGGATGGTCAATCGATAAAATTGGTTGGGTTTAGGGAAAGAGGAGGGTGGGTCAGTCGATTGATCGGTCAGTCAGTCAGTCATTTAGTCAGTCAGTCAGTCAACAGTGGCCTCTGGTGGGTTTACGTGAGAACATCAGGCGCGAATGACACAAGAGAAATTTGAGATATGACTAAGTATACACAGCGGCCTCTCGTGGATTTGCGAAAATGAAAAACTGCAAAAATACATACCTCCTAGGATGTATTTTACAGCCTCCAGAAACGTATATAGAGGTACGATTTCAGAATGAGCCTGGGTTCGTTGTATGGGGGTCTTCAAAACTCATCATATCGAAGACGGCATTCTGGCTCTAATCTATAATAATGCATACATTCAACAATATTAGTGTCTTGATCAAATGGTTGGAGAATGTTCAAAATAACTAGAAACATCAACATTCATCATAATCTGCATCATAACAAAATGCAAATTGGTTACAATTTTTTTAGATGGGTGCTAGGAATAGAGGTGCTTTTCCCAAACAACAACATACTTCGCAGCTGACCTATCATAGTATGATGCATTTTAGGGAAAAGAACGGTGTTGTGACGAGTGTTTCCCAAAACCATAGTTTCTCTGTCGCAGATCCATCATTTAAATCACATTAGTTATAACATTAAACGTCCATAATGACGCTCTAAACAGGGTGAGTGCCTACTTCTTTAGAGAAAACCCCCATTAATTTTTGTGCAAAATATATTTGTTTTACGCGCACACGCATTTAAAAGATAAAATATTAGTTTTCCATATTAATTTAAATATATGTAAATGACACATATACTGTAAAACCAATGTTTCCTTTACAAACATTATTGAGAATATTGCATATAAAAT